>NC_092340.1:111320000-111505000 GCF_046630445.1 Rutidosis leptorrhynchoides
CCCATATAGACTTGCACCTTCAAAAATGTAAGAATTACAAAACCAGTTGCAAGAATTATCATACCGTGGATTTATTCATCCCAGTTTTTCACCTTGGGGTGCTCCTATTCTGTTCGTCAAGAAGAAGGATGGATCTATGAGAATGTGCATAGATTACCGAGAATTAAACAAATTAACGATCAAGAATCGGTACCCATTACTAAGGATTGATGATTTGTTTGATCAATTGCAAGGATCATGTGTTTATTCTAAGATTGATCTACGCTCCGGATATCATCAGCTGAGAGTGAAGGAAGAAGATGTTCCTAAAACCGCGTTCAGAACCCGTTACAGTCACTATGAATTTTTTGTCATGCCTTTTGGATTGACTAATGCTCCAGCAGTATTCATGGATCTAATGAATCGCATCTATGGACTGTATTTAGACAAATTTTCCATTGTTTTTATCGACGACATATTGATTTACTCGAAGAATAAGGAAGAACATGAGCAACACTTAAGACGGGTACTAGAGGTACTCAAGAAAGAAGAACTGTACGTAAAATTTTCGAAGTGTGATTTCTGGTTATAAGAAGTACAATTTTTGGGCCATGTTGTCAATAAACATGGAATTAAAGTTGACCCTACCAAGATCGAAGCCATTAGTAAATGGGAAACACCGAAGACTCCAACACAAATCCGCCAATTCTTAGGTCTTGCTGGTTACTACCGAAGATTCATTCAAGATTTCTCTAAAATCACCAAACCCTTAACTGCATTGACTCAAAAGGGAAAGAAGTATGATTGGTTCACGGAACAAGAATCCGCATTCCAGTTATTAAAAAAGAAGTTAACGTCTGCACCCATTTTTTCATTACCAGAAGGAAATGATGATTTCGTGATCTATTGTGACGCTTCGGCCAAGGTTTAGGATGTGTATTAATGCAACGCACAAAAGTTATCGCATACGCCTCATGACAACTAAAAGTTCACGAAAGGAACTACACGACGCACGATTTGGAACTTGGAGCAGTAGTTTTTGCACTCAAAATATGGAGACACTATCTATATGGAACCAAGTGTACAGTGTACACCGATCATAAGAGTCTTAAGCATATTTTTGATCAAAAACAATTCAATATGAGGCAACGTCGCTGGGTAGAGTTATTGTACGATTACGACTGTGAAATTCGTTACCACCCCGGAAAGGCTAATGTAGTAGATGATGCCCTAAGTCGGAAAGAGAGAGTAAAACCTCTTAGGGTTCGAGCTTTGAACATTAAAATTCGTACTGATCTCACAAAGCAAATTTTAGTAGCACAGTTAGAGGCTTTAAAAGTAGAAAACAAATAAGGCAAAATGAGCAAAGGGTTAGAAAAACAGCTTGAAGTAAAAGCCAATGGAACCCTGTATTTGCCTGGCAGGATATGGGTACCAAGACATGGTAACCTAAGGCAACTAGTACTGGATGAAGCACACAAAACGAGGTACTTAATTCACCCAGGGAACGGAAAAATGTACCACGATCTCAAGAAGTTCTATTGGTGGCCTAATATGAAGACAGAAATTGTTACTTATGTGAGCAAATGTTTGACATGTACGAAGGTCAAAGCTGAGCATCAAAAGCCGTCAGGGTTACTGCAACAACCGAAAATTCCTCAATAGAAATGGGAAAGAATAACCATGGATTTCATTACGAAACTTCCAAGGACTGCAAGTAGTCATGATACTATTTGGGTGATAGTTAATCGCCTCACTAAATCAGCTCACTTTCTACCAATAAAGGAGATAGACAGTATATAGAAATTAGCACGCCTATATTTGAAGGAAGTAGTTTCCAGACATGGAGTACCTATCTCCATCATATCTGATCGCGACACCCGATTCATATAACATTTTTGGCAGTCATTACAAAAAGCATTGAGAACTCGATTAGATATGAGCACCGCTTATCACCCACAGACAGATGGTCAAAGTGAAAGAACAATACAAACATTAGAAGACATGTTATGGGCATGCGTCATTGACTTTGGAACCAGTTGAGATCGACACTTACCCTTGGCAGAATTCTCATACAATAACATGTAGTGACCCGAACTTTTCCATGTTTATATATATTAAATGAAATTGATATTTTCATGATTAAGTGTTTCCAACATGTTAAGCAATCAAACTTGTTAAGACTTGATTAATTGAAATAGGTTTCATATAGACAATTGACCACCCAAGTTGACCGGTGATTCACGAACGTTAAAACTTGTAAAAACTATATGATGACATATATATGATTATATATATAGCTAACATGATATTATGATAAGTAAGTATCTCATTAGGTATTTTAACAATGAGTTATATACATAAAAATGAGACTATCGAATTTAAGAAACTCTAAAACGTTATATATAACGATTATCGTTATATCAACGTCTTACTAAGTACATATGAATCATATTAAGATATTGATACACTTGGTTAATTATGTTAAATGATAAGTAAATATATCATTAAGTGTATTAACAATGAACTACATATGTAAAAATAAGACTACTAACTTAATGATTTCGAAACGAGACATATATGTAACGATTATCGTTGTAACGACATTTAACTGTATATATATATCATACTAAGATATATTATATATCATAATATCATGATAATGTAACAATTTAACATCTCTTTAGATATAATAAACATTGGGTTAACAACATTTAACATGATCGTTAACTTAAAGGTTTCAAATCAACATTTACATGTAACGACTAACGATGACTTAACGACTCAGTTAAAATGTATATACATGCAGTGTTTTAATATGTATTCATACACTTTTGAAAGACTTCAAGACACTTATCAAAATACTTCTACTTAACAAAAATGCTTACAATTACATTCTCGTTCAGCTTCATCAACAATTCTACTCGTATGCACCCGTATTCGTACTCGTACAATACACAGCTTTTAGATGTATGTACTATTGGTATATACACTCTAATGATCAGCACTTAGCAGCCCATGTGAGTCACCTAACACATGTGGGAACCATCATTTGGCAACTAGCATGAAATATCTCATAAAATTACAAAAATATGAGTAATCATTCATGACTTATTTACATGAAAACAAAATTACATATCCTTTATATCTAATCCATATACCAACGACCAAAAACACCTACAAACACTTTCATCCTTCAATTTTCTTCATCTAATTGATCTCTCTCAAGTTCCATCTTTAAGTTCTAAGTGTTCTTCATAAATTCCATAAGTATAGTTTCATAAAATCAAGAATACTTCCAAGTTTGCAAGTCTACTTCCAAGCTTTCTAATCCATTCCAAGTAATCATATAAGATCAAGGAATCTTTGTTATTTATAGTAGGTTATCTTTCTAATTTAGGTAATATTCATATTCAAACTTTGATTCAATTTCTACAACTAAAACAATCTTATTTCGAGTGAAAATCTTACTTGAACTGTTTTCGTGTCATGATTCTGTTTCAAGAACTTTCAAGCCATCCAATGATCCTTTGAAGCTAGATCTATTTTTCTCATTTCCAGTAGTTTTATCCAGAAAACTTGAGGTAGTAATGATGTTCATAAAATCATTCGATTCATACATATAAAGCTATCTTATTCGAAGGTTTAAACTTGTAATTACTAGAACATAGTTTAGTTAATTCTAAACTTGTTGGCAAACAAAAGTTAATCCTTCTAACTTGACATTTAAAATTAACTAAACACATGTTCTATATCTATATGATATGCCAACTTAATGATTTAAAACCTGGAAACACGATGAACACCATACAATCGGATATACGTCGTCGTAGTGAAACCGGGGGCTGTTTTAGTTTGGAAAATTAAAAACTATGATAAACTTTGATTTAAAAGTTTTTCTTCTGGAAAAATGATTTTTCATATGAACATGAAACTATATCCAAAAATCAAGGTTAAACTCAAAGTGGAAGTATGTTTTCTAAAATGGTCATCTAGACGTCGTTCTTTCGACTGAAATGACTACCTTTACAAAAATGACTTGTAACTTATATTTCCTACTATAAACCTATACTTTTCTGTTTAGATTCATAAAATAGAGTTCAATATGAAACCATAGCAATTTTATTCACTCAAAACGGATTTAAAATGAAGAAGTTATGGGTAAAACAAGATTGGATATTTTTGATCTTTTTAGCTACGGGAAATGTTTAACAAATCTATACAAATCATATCCTAGCTAACTTATATTGTATTATACATGTATTCTAATATATTATGTATTCTTGGGATACCATAGACACGTATGCAAATGTTTTGACATATCATATCGACCCATCTATATATATTATTTGGAACAACCATAGACACTCTATATGCAGTAATGTTGGAGTTAGCTATACAGGGTTGAGGTTGATTCCAAAAATATATATAGTTTGAGTTGTGATCTAGCCTGAGACGTGTATACACTGGGTCGTGGATTGATTCAAGATAATATATATATCGATTTATTTCTGTACATCTAATTATGGACAACTAGTTGTAGGTTACTAACGATGACAGCTGACTTAATACACTCAAATCTTTAAAGCATAATAAAAATGGTTGTAATTATATTTTGATCATACTTTGATATATATGTAAATATTTGTATAGGTTCGTGAATCGATCCTTGGCCAAGTCTTATTTCCGAGGAAGGAAATATCTGTGAAAGTGAGTTATAGTCCCACTTTTAAAATCTAATATTTTTGGGATGAGAATACATGCAGGTTTTATAAATGATTTACAAAATAGACACAAGTACGTGAAATTACATTCTATGGTTGAATTATCGAAATCGAATATGCCCCTTTTTATTAAGTCTGGTAATCTAAGAATTAGGGAACAGACACCCCAATTGACGCGAATCCTAAAGATAGATCTATTGGGCCTAACAAACCCCATCCAAAGTACCGGATGCTTTAGTACTTCGAAATTTATATCATATCCGAAGGGTGTCCCGGAATGATGGGGATATTCTTATATATGCATCTTGTTAATTTCGGTTACCAGGTGTTCACCATATGAATGATTTTTATCTCTATGTATGGGATGTGTATTGAAATATGAATTCTTGTGGTCTATTGTTACGATTTGATATATATAGGTTAAACCTATAACTCACCAACATTTTTGTTGACGTTTAAAGCATGTTTATTCTCAGGTGAATATTAAGAGCTTTCGCTGTTGCATACTAAAATAAGGACAAGATTTGGAGTCCATGTTTGTATGATATTGTGTAAAAACTGCATTCAAGAAACATATGTCGATCTAATATATTTCTATTGTAAACCATTATGTAATGGTCGTGTGTAAACAGTATATTTTAGATTATCATTATTTGATAATTTACGTAATGTTTTTAAAACCTTTATTGATAAAATAAAGGTTATGGTTGTTTTAAAAATGAATGCAGTCTTTGAAAAACGTCTCATATAGAGGTCAAAACCTCGCAACAAAATCAATTAATATGGAACGTTTATAATCAATATGAATGGGACATTTCATAACAGCTATCATACGAGCATCAGCGCAGCACCATTCGAAGCACTTTACGGTAGAAAGTGCAGATCTCCTATTTGTTGGAGTGAGGTATGAGAAAGACAACTGACTGGACCAGAGATTATTCATGAAACCACCGAAAAGATCATTCAAATACAACAACGATTAAAAACGGCCATGAGTCACCAAAAGAGTTATACTGATGTAAGAAGAAAACTGGTAGAATTTCAATTGGGCGACAAAGTCATGTTGAAAGTGTCACCCTGGAAAGGCGTTGTATGATTCGGTAAACGAGGAAAGCTAAGTCCTAGGTATGTAGGACCCTTTAAAATCACCGAAAGAATTGGAACAGTTGCTTATCGATTAAAGCTACCGCAAGAACTTAGTAGTGTTCATGACACATTTCACGTGTCAAACTTGAAGAAATGTTTAGCTGAAAAGGACGTCTTAATTCCTCTTGACGAAATACGAATCAATGATAAACTCCATTTTATCGCAGAACCTGTTGAACTCATGGACCGTGAGGTCAAATTATTAAAACAAAGCAAAATATCGATAGTTAGAGTTCGTTGGAACGCAAGACGAGGACCCGAGTTTACTTGGGAACGTGAAGATCAAATGAAGCAAAAGTATCCACATTTGTTCACTGATATCGCTCATAAAACAGGTACTACTCAAAATTTCGGGACGAAATTTTCTTTAACGGGGAGATACTGTGATGACCCGGAAAATTTTGACTTATTTAAACCAATTCTCTATACGATTTATTATTTTAACACGTTAAGCAAAGTCTGTTAGACTGAGTCTCAAAATTTTAGAACTGTTTCATATATTCAATTACTTTTGACTGCTCTCGACGATTCACGAACAATTATATGTATATATATATATATATATATATATATATATATATATATATATATATATATTATAAGATGTACAAGTAAAACACTATTTGCTTCAGTAAAAATCATTTTACTACAGTAAACACTATTTGTTACAGTAAAACACTATTTGTTACAGTAAAAATCATTTTGCTACAGTAAAAAACTATTTGCTACAGTAATATTGTGTCGGCAAACTAGCAAATAAAAGGCCAGACTAGCCATGCGATCGCATGGCAGATACACCAAAAGCCCATGCGATCGCATGGAGACCAAAAACACTATTTGCTACAGTAAATATTATGTCGACGAACTAGCAAAAAAAGCAGAAATGAGCTGTCCAGCCTAGCCATGCCATCGCTGGCAAAAGCACTGAAAACCCATGCGATCGCATGGGCTACAGGAAATGAAAAATTACAATAAATACGCCAGTTTGCTCGACGAAGTAACACACAATCCCTCTACTTCTTTCTCTCTATATTTATATTTATATTATAATTTTAAATTTAAATTTAAGTTTAATAATAATAAGGTATATACGGGGGTGTTTTAATTCGGGTTTCAAACCGTTTTAAACTAAGGAAATATTGGGTATTGTTCGGGGTATTGTTCTTGAATCCAAGGCCAACCATATAGTTGTCTATCATCATTACGTCTACGCAATTTGCCTACAATATTGAATCTCAATATTGAACCGTGAGTTTATAGATCCCTTTTTAATTGCTTTTGCAATCTATATTTTTGGGCTGAGAATACATGCAATTTATTTTAAATGCAATGGACACAAGTACATACTAAATTCTACACTGAGTTAAACCAAAAATCCCTTAGCTTTGGTAACTAGTAGCTGCCAGTACATAAGATATGGACTGGTGGGCGCGAATAATTGTATATGGATCCATAGGGCTTGACATCCCCGTCCGAGCTAGAGCGCTAGCCTTTTAACAGATGTATGTTATTTGAGTTTATGACACATTGGTTTGCGTGTATTAAAACAAATAGGGTGATTATCATTATAACGTTAAGTTTAGTTACCAGAGTGCTCTGTTACGTAGAATCTATTGAAAAACTTTTGATGAAATCTTGTGGTCTATCTTTATATACTTATGACTCGAGCAATTAAAACAATAACTCACCAATATTCGTGTTGACCTTTTTAGCATGTTTTATTCTCAGGTTCTTAGACTGCTTCCGCTGTGATGTGCTTGTTGCCTGCATGGAGTCTCTCATGCTTTGTATAAAGTTTATTGCATTTGAAATAAAACTGCGTTGTGTAATAAATAATTTGACTGTGATGTCAAACTGTATGATAAAAACTTATGTATTTTGGGGATTTGCTTATACTTAAGCACTCGCCCACATGTTTATAACTTTCTATGTTTAGAAAGTCACTTATTTTAATGAATGCAATATTTTATCAAAACGTATCATAGAGAGGTCAAAACCTCACTGTGGAATCAATGATTAACGTGCCGCGTCAATAGCGATTTTGACGGGTCGTTACAGTCAACACTACCTCAAAGCACATATCAATAAATCGACTACATCATCTACGTAACAAACTAAACACGCATTCCTGAAATCAAAAGCAACGACAAGGTTAGTCGGAACATACCAGTATTTACGTCATAAGCAACATCTTCATCAGTAATCATCTGGTAAGCTCTCGCTTCAGCTTTCCTCTTCTGTCCTACCAGAAAAGTAGATGATCCCCCCACTGACACTGACTGCGCCCCTAGCCCTACCCAGAACTCGCCCTCCTTGCACTTGGACACTGCGACGATCGATGCCCCACATGATAACAGTTCCAACACACATTCTCACTAAACGGACACATCTGAATATCATGCCCTATTATCCCGCATCTCAAACATCTTTTGGTTAGGCTCAAACACGGACCACTGTGAGATGCTCTACAACCATAACACCAAGAGTTTTAACTCAACTCTGAACCACTCTGCTCTGACCTTCCTTTTTGATTCGATCCACCCGATTTCTTAGAATTTGAACTCGACTGACTTACTACTAGATTTTGTTGAGACGCACCATACCCCATCAAGTTGTTTCTAGTAGCTTTCACATCATCCTCAGTTGCTTCAGCCCACTGGAAAGCTTATGACACCGTTGATGCAAATCTAGCAACCGTTCTATACTCTGGTTTAATAACCCTTATAAAATTTTGTACCCGGTCCTTCTCATATGGAACCCACTGTTGCACGAACCTCAACTTGTCATTGACTCACAAATCACATCATCTATCGACATTTCGTCCATCATCCTAATCCTTAGAAACTCTATTTTCAAACTTTCTAAATCATACTCAGAACATTATTGTTCACAGACCTTATTACGAAACTACTCCCAAGTAATTTGATTTACCTGTTCTCTTAACAAATGACCCTTAATGGAATCCCACCAACTCATTGCCTGATCTTTAAGAAGTCGACTATCATACAACCCTCGTAACTCTGGTTCACACTGGTAGGCTTCCAAAGCTCATTCTACCTCTCGAATCCAGTTTAATATCATTGAAGGATTTGTATGTCCTGAATAAAAAGGGGGTTGACAACTCAGAAACTGTTTGTAGGTACACCTCCTCGGATTGTCAAACATTGGTGTGACGCCCAGCACAAAACCATCGTGTACGGATCATCAACAACAGGATCATTACAAGGTCAAACACTATATGCAGCTTGAAAACCAGTTTTGCATTCATGATAAGATAACGTTTTACAAAAGATAACGTGCTTCCTATGAATACAAGCATACACATAAGTATGTGACCCAAAGGTCGTTACAAAGCCATTGTTTGAAAATAACGTAAGTTACGAATGCAAAATAAAAGTTCCATGATTGAGACATCTCTATGTAATGCAGCGGAAATCTAACACAGCAGGTCCGTAATAGCAAGTTTATAACACCAAGGCAGCAAGTCTAATAGCGGAAGCAACAATGTCTAAGCACCTGAGAAATACATGCTTAAAAAGTCAACACGAATGTTGGTTAGCTATAGTTTGTCTGTAATCAGTAATGTAATGTGGGTCACGAGATTTCAGTGCTTCAACCAGCATTTCAAATCAGTATTTCAAATCAGTATGATAAAGTATCTGCTTAACCGTGGGCACTTGGTAACTAACTTAACGTAATATCACCCCCTAAAAGTACACTTGGCGAGTGCGTATGTTTACGAAGTATTAAACACCCGTTAAATGCTAGCGCGACTAGCCCGAGTGGGGATGTCAATCCCTATGGATCCATATCTAAGATTCGCGTTCACCGGTTCAAAGACCAATGACTAAACGTTACCAAGCTAAGGGGAAAGTTTATGCCGTTGTATAACCCACACATATATAAAGTTTAAGTACACGTGCCTAGTATGTAAAACGTAAAAAGCGCATGTATTCGCAGTCCCAAAATAGTTAAAGTAAAAAGGGATGCTATAACTCACAATGAATAAGCAATACAAGTCGATACAAAAATGTGCAAGTAGTAAGTCGGTCCGAAAGGTCGTCAACCTAAATCAAAGGTTACTAGGTCAGTATGTTATCTTTATAAGTTCTAATAGTGCATAAAATAATTTTAAGTGTCATCATCATCATCATTCATCATCGTAAAAGTTAAGTAAGTTTAACAAGTATAGAGGTCGAAACAATAGGATGATTTTGATCAGCTGCTACGGCCTCTACGTAAATTAAAAAGATGCGAAATCAGTGGCCATGGCTCCGTATAGGAATCCTCTAGTTGCTGACCAATTTCTAGACTCAAACTCGTCTTCGTTTGACCGTGGCGACGGTTTAAGTACGAGTAGGTCCGAATTTTCAGCACAACGTTACAAGGGTGTAGTGAGTTTGAAAAGGCCATAAATCCCAAACCGTAACTTGGATTGAGACGAGTCTTAAATGGAAAGTCATCTAATCGAACCAGGATATCTGAAAATAAACTTTTCTTGTAGCCCAGGAGCCTTATCAGATCCCGAAAACAGTAAGAAATGTGCTCCAGTGGGCTTCTTAGTACTTGATGCTCATCACGGTTCTCATCCTTGATGCTTGTAGCTTCAAGTGTACAACTCGTTGATGGGTTAGCATCACCTTGACCAAGATTCTACCATCAACACACAATATGTTAAGACCAAGTAAGAACACAACTCATTTAAGAGTCTTAGATTGATGATGAACCAAAGTTACATCATATCCTTAGTCTTAACACAATTACAAGTTACATTTACAACTAAAGCTACAAACTTTACTTCAATCAAACAAATATGAACATAATCTAAGTCAAATAAAGTGATGGAACCCTAAGCTAGAGATCTTGGATCCTTTTCACACAAGTTACAAAATTACAAAGCTAGAAAGCTTGAACCTTTGGTGTTCTTGAAGATCTTGAAGCATAAAGCTTTGATATTTAAGTTGCATGAAGATCATAAACACAAGTTTTGATCTTTAAAACAAAGTAATGAGATCATATTTTAGAAAACTTAGATCCATCAAAAGATATGAAGATTCAAGCTAGAAAGCTTGCATCTTGGTTGTTCTTAAAGATCTTGAAGCATAAAGCTTGGATCTTTAAGTTACATGAAGATTTCAAATACAAGTTTGAATCTTTATAGCAAAATAACAAGATTAAAGTTAAAAGATTTAGATCTACAAAGTAGGTGAAGATTGAATCTTCCATGTTCTTGAAGGATTCAAATCCATGTTTGAATCTACAAGATGTAATCAAGATCAAAGTTAAAAAGCTAGACCCTTAGATGATGATGATGATGATTTCGTGAAAGGGAAGGGAAGAAGAAGAAGAAAAAATCAAATACTTACACTTTTTAGAGAAAGAATTAGAGAGTAAGTGTGTGTAAAATGAAAATGAGAGCAAGTGTAAAATGGATGGAATAAGGCTTGTATTTATAGGTGAATGGGGTGTGGGGAGGCCTTCAAAACCGTAGCCTATGGGGGGAACAAAAGGGGAGACAAGTTTGCTTTTTGGTTAATGGTTGTCTAAAGTTAGTGCTTATGTTGGAATCCCATGCAACATTAAGGATAATGCTTGACAAAAATGCTAGTATGTTCCCTCTAAAAAATGGGCATTTTTCTTACATATAAATGGGTCACTAGTTACTTATAATTGGGCTAATTAAATAGTCCACTAACTAGAGTAGGGTGGGCTAAGGTCCAACAAGGTAGAAAGTCCAACAAGACTAACTAGTAAGCATAAGTAAATTACTAAGCGTAATTAATCATCCAAAAACTCAACTAATTGTTATTATAAAATAACAATCAATATTTCATAGTCATAATATTCTGATTACGAAAAAAGTTAAACGTGTACGCAATACGCAGTTTGTTCGAAACGTCAAGTGACACTAACGGTCATAAAGGCTTCCGGTGATCAAGTTAAGTAACCTACGTACTCAAAGGCACGTTTTAACATATAAACGAAAGTAATCCACGTGTAGTAAGATTCCAGAGTATAAAATAGCACAGTACCCACAAATACGCAGTTTCGCAAAAACACAAGGCACAAAAGCAAGTCGAAAAAGTCGGGTCGTTACATTACCCACCTGTTAATGGAAATTTCATCCCGAAATTTGAGGAGTGACTAAAAATGGTATCGTATTTAAATAAGAAGTATCGTATCAAGGTTCCGTGAGACTCGTGGGCTCAGAAGTGAGTTATTTACCTCGAAAGGTACTTGGGCGTATAAAAGTAAGAATAGGTATATGTCATTAATTAAGTCTCTTGTCCTAAGAGATCAACAAGTTTATTTCGTTTCTTGCTAACAGAATATGTCATCCGAATATATACCTACAGAAGGAAAGATGATTGATGTTCAGCGGGGTGTATATAAAATAGTTATTAATTTTAGCAGGAAATACTATTAAATACGATACAATTTTACACAAGATATTTATTTATTTAGAGAATGGATATACTTAAACCTTGCTACAACACTTATAGGCAGTGTACCTAATCGTACAGTAGTGTAGTTTTTAGTAAGTCCGGTTCGTTCCACAGGGAAATCTTTAAACAAAGCTTAACGCTATATTAGTTTACTTTTATAAAAATACAAATATATATATATAAGTAATATTATTATTATAAAGGGGGGTTTTTACCGTTTAATGACCGGTTTGTCGATTTTAAAACTTTAGTCGCAGTTAAAACCAAATGTAAAATATTAAAAATAAATACAAGACTTAAATTAAAGCGTAAAGTAAATAACGATAATGAAATTGCGAATAATAAAAGTGCGATAAAATAAACTTGCGATAATTAAAGAGTACGATAATTAAAAGTGCAATTTAAATAAAATAACAATAAAAATGCGATAATTAGAAGTGCAATTAAATATAAAATAAAGGAAATTAAATATGAAATAAAAGAATTATGCTTATTTAAACTTCCGTAATCATGATGTTTGACGTGTTGATTTTAGTTTTATGCCCATGGTTAATTGTCCTTTGTCCTGGATTATTTAATATGTCCGTATGGTTTTTGTCCATAACAGTCCATCAGTCATAAATATAAAGTGCGAGTGTCCTCGTCAAATTATCCTTATACCCGAAGTTAAATATTCCAACTAATTGGGGACTTAAACTGTAACAAGATTTTAATACTTTGTTTAATAATTACACCAGGATGTCGACTGAGTGTAACCCAAGGTTTTAATATTTTGTTATCAATTATACCAAGTGTCCTTGTACATAATTTCACCCCTGTTTTAATTATTCTAGTGGCTATTAATCCATTCCCGTGTCCGGTTAAATGAACGATTATTCGTACATATAAATATCCCGCCCATCGTGTCCGATTGAGTGTATATGGTAATTTATAGGGACGCCCAATTGTAAATCTTTATATTAACATTAACAAACTATCATTTAGTTAAACAAATATAAAGCCCATTAATAGCCCATAGTCTAATTTCCACAAGTGTCGTTCTTTTGTCCAAACCCCAATTATGGTACAAAGCCCAATTACCCAATTTTAGTAATTAGCCCAACATCATGATTACTTCGTTTTAAATAAGCATAATAATAACTTAGCTACGAGACATTAATGTAAAAAGGTTGAACATAACTTACAATGATTAAAAATAGCGTAGCGTTACACGAACAGAATTTCGACTCACACCCTTACAACATTCGCTAACATACCCTTATTATTAGAATTATAATTAAAATTAAAATATAAATTATAAATATATATATATATATATATTTTACGTATAAGGAGAAGAAGAAAAAGATGGATTAATTTTTGGTGCACCAAAGCTCGATTTTTATAGGCATGTGGGCTGGAACTGGGGCTCATGCGATCGCATGGATTTTTGCCTTCCAGGCCATGCGATCGCATGGCCAGCTGGGGAGGCTCATTTTGGTTGTTTTCTTCTGCCGACGGTTTTATAAATAATATAATATATTAAATAATTATAAGAATTATTTAAATATTATATTATATTTATGTGCATAGTTGACTTGTAATTTTTAGTCCGTTGCGTCGAGCGTTGAGAGTTGACTCCGGTCCCGGTTCCGGATTTTCGAACGTCCTTGCGTACAATTTAATATCTTGTACTTTGCGTTTTGAATCTTGTACTCTTGTAATTTCGAGATGTTTCTTATCAATAATTGGAACCTCTTTGATTGTATTTTGTACTTTTGAGCTTTTTGGTCGTTTGCGTCTTCAATTCGTCGAATCTGTCTTTTGTCTTCACCTTTTATTATTTAAACGAATATCACTTGTAAATAGAACAATTGAAACTAAAAGCTTGTCTTTCTTGAGGAATAATGCTATGAAATATATGTTCGTTTTTAGCATTATCAAATATTCCCACACTTGAGCGTTGCTTGTCCTCAAGCAATATCGTCTTGAAATACTAGAATCACTTCTTTATTCTTCACACTTTGTACATCAGTGATTTCTATACGGCGGTATAAACAATGGTAGTAACGATATGGTTTACAGTCCCACATGACTATAAAAATTTAGATCCATTAAGGAAATTGGATCTTTATGAAAACATTTGATCTTTTGAAAATTAAATCTAGTTTTTACCCTAGATAAGTTTTCCGGAATAACCCTTTACCGGTGTTTGCAAAATATTTTTGTGGGTTTGGTGGGTTTCAGATTTGAAAATTTTAGCTCAAAACTTGCGGTTTTGTGTCACCCACTTGCTAACCTTGTATTTAGAAAGCAACACGTCCAGTTTACTTGTCCCGTATATTACCTTTCGATAAACTACCGTCCGGTTGTAAAGGAAAGCGTTGAACAAGCAACTGTTAAGGCAATGTTCCCTGACATGCTTTTAATTATGGTCTATAACGTGTCGGATGCAATTACTATCCTTGGTAGGAGCAATAGTAAAGGCTCACCCTTATGATTTTTCGGTCTGGCACAAGGTCCTGTCTTCGACCATTATGCAACCACCGTTCTTACGGTTGACACCCGATTTGGTTCAGGTGACCTAATGAATTTCAGGTGAATTCCTAGGATTTTACGTTCAATGGTAATGAACGCATTGAAAATGGGTTTTCAGAAAACAAATCGGTTTTAATTTGATCAAAATATTTTCTCGTTCAAGCTCGAGTTTAGATATCATCGAATTCCATGAGTTTGTAATTCTCAATCTTTAAAGTCAATCTCTAGGATTGAGTAATATCAGGCTTAAAAGCTGATTTTTAATCTTTAAGGAGATTATCCTTTCTGGGGATCTGATTCATTAGTCTTATCAAGCTAATTTGCATGGTGCCCCCCCATTGTACGAGATAAATCCTTCTCATGGTTAGGATAAATCTGACCACTTGGCGACTCTGTTTAATGCTGAGGTCCGTGGATTTCCTGCTGATTTTAGTGATGACTTTTCCAGATTTTTCGTCAACCTACAGCTGGTCTGGACGACAACTTCTTGACCTAAATCAAGAAGCGCGTGTCTTTTTCGGAAGACTTTACTTCCTTTTAATGATGGAATTGATTCATCGTGTAGATCCATCTCTTCTTTTCTTTCATCGGGTAAAATGGTTTAGTTTAGTCCAAAGAAAAAGTATTTTCAGTTATTTGTTACAGATATATGTGACATATGTTTAAGATAACTTGGTAAATTTTCCCACACTTGGCTTTTATTTTCCTCTTTATCGTCCTCTATTCCATTTTAAATGAATTTCAACATTTTGGTTTGTTTCTCAATTTATGTCCTTTCCGAGGTAACAATAATTTCGGTGTTAACACCTAGTTTTATCGTTCATAAATATGTATAAACATGATTTTGAGTTCATTTAATTGAAAATTTTGAAAAATTTTACTAGAATTGGGTAGTCAGTATATAAGACTAGGGCTGTTCTTTATTATCAGAGAGCACTAGATTCTAATACAACTACTACGTTACTAGTATTTTTAATGGTAACCAAGTGTATAAAGATAAAAATTTTAAAAATCCTAAAGAATTTAACCCCTTCCCACACTTAAGATCTTGCAATGCCCTCATTTGCAAGAAATCAGTACAATTTAAATTATTGAGGGTGATTAGCGTAGAAATGATTAAATTTTACCAAAGTTTCTAAATATATTGGCGTTTGTTTGCTGAATGATAAATGGTGCATAGCATTTGTTCATTTCGTCTGTTGTTACATCACATTTATTTGTCATCTTTTCGTCAAAATTAGTAGCTTTTGCTGAACTTAATGCCAGTCTTTGAAAATGCGCTGTTTTACCCTGTTTTGAACAATCGACAATATACATATATACAAGTATAATCATGCATGGCAATTTGAAATGGGACTTAATATCCCACTTTCAAATTCTAAATATGAAATATTAGTACACAATAATAATAAAATAATAAAAATTACACAAATTTATCCAATAACATAAGTTTAAACATGAAAAAGTCAAAAGATAAAAACATAATAATCATAAAAATAACCAAATGGAACTAAATCAGTCTGGATAGGGGTTCCAGTTCATCTCATCGGGTGGGTTCCATTGTTGGTTATAGGTGTCCTGATAGGCTTGGTCATAGTCATACCGGTTAAAGGGTGGTCGGATATCGGGGCTATGTGGCGGAAAATGAGCAGGTCGAGTAGGTACATAGTTATTTGGTACCTGATATGATAGCTGGCTCATGATTTGGTGCTGATGAACTAACCAGCTATCGTGTTGGCGTCGCCTATAATCCTCGTATACTCGCTCGGAGTTCCACTGCTCATACATACTATGTCTTGCCGCGTTCGTCATTGCTTCCTCATCTATACGAACGTGGACGTCAAGAATAGCATCTCGAAAGACATCCCTAATGTCTTCCGCCTCCTCCATTTCCTCGTCTGAGCCTTTCTCTACCTGAGGATGAGATCCCTCATAGGGTACTGCCTGGTTACGTCTACTTTTCAATACCTTAGCACCCACATAAACTTTCAATCCTAAGGGCTCAACCTGTTCTCTACAAATCTGTAATGGACCCCCTTGGTTCCTATCAACACCTAAATACTCTCCAATGAGAGTAACAAAAATACCTCCTCCTATTATACTCCCGTCCTGCAATCCCTCTACCATTTTAGATAAATAAAAAGTAACACAGTAAGGGATATTGACAAAGCTTTTAGGATCCCGAATACACTTTAGGTAGAATAAATCATATAAGGTAATTTTTTCTTTATTATGACCTCTTTGTGTAATCGAGTTAGCCAAAAATCTATGAATAATACGAAACTCGGCTCTGTCAATATGTGTATAGGAGTGTCCTCCTGCTCGTGTAAAAACATCAAAATGTGACATACGCCTCCAAATGGCGTCAGCGTCAAAGTTACTATCTACCCGTTCACCATAATGAATCAGGTTTGTACAATCGGGTAATAGCAACTCACCAGGAGTATATATCTGTAAGGCCCTGGCCATGTCCAGCATGGACATTCTGTACATCCTACCGCCAAGGATAAACCTAAGAAATCTTCTATCATCTATCCTAACTATATTTGTATCAAGTGATACAGTACTCATCAACTCAACACACCATTCCTTATATACAGGTCTACGAATGGTGAAAAGACGTTCCCAATCTGTAAAAGAAGAACTGCCATACCTTTGAACTAAAAGCTGTCTAACACGGTCAGCTAGATGGACCGTTTCCAAAGGGGCCCAATCAATTACCCTTGGCACCTCTACATTTTTTGTTACCAATTTGAATTTGTTCCTTTGATATGTCTCGTAATCTCTCCATCTTCTATCAAATCTCAGATTAGGATGTAGAGTGTGCTCAGGAATTGTTGGGAATTCTACTGGCGGCCTCATTGAGAATACTATGAATTCATCAACAAACTGTACTGGATCATAATAAGGTATGTGCTGATCAGGCTGTTGTTGTTCCTGTTGCGGTTCTTGTTCGTGTTGCATTTCTGGTTCTTGTTCTGGTGCTGGTGCTGGTCGTCTAGATGATGATGCTCCTGAACCTCCAGTATCGGCTCTCTGTAAAACACATTAAACACAAAAATTGTGCATCCAAATATGCATTAGTGTTAGCAAAATAACAACTTAAAACAATCACTATAACATGTTAAATCAAAATTAAACTTATACACATTTTCACAATTTTTCACAATTCTACACTTTTCAAATAAGCACATATGAAAATGTATACAAAATTCATAAGCATTTAACTCAAATAACATGTCAAAATATTCATTATTAATAATTAAACAAGTCTCAAATGGCAAATATATCAAATTAATCAAGTTCATGAATTTTGGACTTAAAAAGTCCACTTTAATCTCCAAAAATCATGTTTAGGATCATTGTTTATATCATTTAACTATCTAAACATGTTACACTACTCAATTTAGCAATAATTCATGACAAAAATCGGCCATAACCTGTTTATATCAAAAAGCCCCAAATTGCTCAAAAACCCTAGATTTCTAAAAATTTTGAAGTTTTTGACTTCAAATCATGTTAAATAGCATCAATCTAGGTTATACATGCATAAAATACTAACAATTTAACACTAATTACACTAGAAATTAACAAAATTGCATTAGGTAAAAAATTGGTAATTATCACAAAAACTAGGAATTTATAGAGTTTAGGAGTGTAATTTTTACCAATTTGCTGAAGAATGAGAATCTAGGCATGATTAGAGCAAGAAAAATGACGAATTACGGTAGAAAAATGGCGAAAATTGGTGAATTTTTGGGTGAGTTTCGGGTGTATGTGTGTGTGTTGTGGTGAAGAACAGACTCGCTGAGAGTTTTTGATCTGGCCAGTTTTCCAGCCTCATGCGATCGCATGAGGTTGGTGTGTAAACCCCATGCGATCGCATGGGGTGCCGGCTACAGTGTTTTCAGCTTTTTTTTTTTTTTTTAAAAACCTTATGCTTTATAAAACTTATAATTAATTAAATTTTTAAAAATTTTGTTTTCCTTTAGGAGCGAGGGCGTTTCGGATCGTTGTCCTAGTCTGTCCCTCGACAAAATTTTAAAATTTGTCAAATCAAAGCGCGGTTTTTAAAAGTAAAGATTTTTGGGTTTTTTAATGATTTTGGCATACTTTAATTTAATAAGATTAAAAATAATGATAATAAAAGTTCTCGTCCCTCCCTCGGGTAAAGCAATTTCGGTTCAAAGACCTAGTCTTCAACTTACGACGAATTTTAAAAATCATATTTTTAACTTAATGAGACAAAGTAAATTTTTGTTTTTAAATTCACACAACTTAAATATAAAATTAAAAATTCACACCAAACTTAAAATTTGAAATGCATAAAATTAAAAATTCATATTTTAAAAATTAAAAATTCACACCAAACTTAATTTTAAAAATTCACATTATAAATTCACACCAAACTTATATTAATTTTTCAAATATTTACATTTTTAAAAATATTGTTTTTACAAAGTTTACAATATTAATAAAGGGTTCAAATATTAATTTTAAAAACATGGTAAAAATAAAATTAAAAATCTTTTTGTCTTTTTATCTCACTTTAATCAATCAAATATTATCAAAAATATGCGCCCCTCTTTTCGGTAAAGTAATTTCGGTTCCAAGACCTAATTTAACTCATGACGAATTTTTGAAATATTTTGGGTTGATTGATTAAAGATATTTATACCTTAAGAATAAACGTTAAATTTCGCAGTGATGTAATAAATTTTTGAATGATATCAATAATTTCGGTCGCCAAACCTAATTTTATTCAATACCAATTTAATACTTTTTAGCGAACAAATTAGCGTTTATTATCAAAAGGTTAAAAATAAAAATAAAAATAAAAACTGTACAGACATACATGTGAAATAGATTTCTTAGTTATATGATCTATCCCATTCATAAGATAGTCGGTTTAATTGGTTTTCCATGGCTACATAGGCGTAACCTCGAGCATTCAGTGTCTTTTCTTCTAAACATATGAACGGTCTGTCTCTGCATAAAGTAACAAATTCGGTATTTGAATAGGTTTGATTATTTGAACATTTACCTCCATGTGACCATTTTCCGCATTTGTGACATCTTTCTAGGTGTCGTGCTCTTCTTTTTGCTACGGATTTTGATTTTCCTTTACCAAATTGTAACTTATTATCTTCGCATCTGGATTCTTTTCTAACTCCGTCCATTCTTTCTCTGATTACTGATACTATTTCACTCGGTAGTATGTCATTATTACGTTTAGTGATCAAAGCGTGTAGCATTAGACCATGGTTTAGTTCACAGGCAGTCTTCATTTTGTAAAAACCTAAAAAAAAATAAAAAATCAGAATGGGGGGAGAAGACTAGTTCTTTAGGGTCTGCTAGGGAAAGACCATTCGGGTTCCATTTTCGAGAACTACACGAAAACAGACAATCTAACTCTAACAGAAATACATATTATCCTTTAAAGACTTGATTCTCCCCACACTTAGTTAGCTGTTGTGTCGAAATTGTGATTAACTTCGTTGTCGACTTCCATCGGACCATGTATGTAATGTTTAACTCTGTGACCATTAACTTTAAATTCAATCCCATTCGAATTTATTAATTCTATCGTTCCGTATGGGAAAACTCTTTTGATTATGAATGGTCCAGACCATCTTGATTTCAATTTTCCTGGAAATAGCTGGAATCGTGAATTGAAAAGAAGAACTATGTCCCCTTCTTTAAATTCTTTTGAACTTCTGATTCTTTTATCATGCCATTTCTTCGTTCTTTCTTTATAGATTAATGAATTTTCGTATGCTTCATGTCTTAATTCTTCTAATTCGTTTAGTTGACTTAATCGTAGACGTCCGGCTTCATGTAAATCAAGATTACATGTCTTCAAAGCCCAAAATGCTTTGTGTTCAATTTCTACTGGAAGATGACATGCTTTTCCATAAACAAGTCTAAAAGGTGTGGTTCCAATTGGAGTTTTGTAGGCTGTTCTAAAAGCCCAGAGTGCATCCTCCAATTTAATGGACCATTCCTTTGGATTTGATCCTACGGTTTTCTCTAGAAAACGTTTTAAAGCTCGGTTGGTATTTTCAACTTGTCCACTTGTTTGTGGATGATATGCGGTGGAGATTTTATGAGTTACTCCATATCTTTTAAGAACTTTCTCAAGTTGATTATTACAGAAATGAGTACCCCGATCACTTATTAAAGCTTTCGGTGTTCCAAACCTTGCAAAAAGACGTTTTAAAAAGTTGACTACAACTCGTGCATCGTTAGTTGGGAGAGCTTGTGCTTCCGCCCATTTAGATACATAATCAATGGCTACGAGTATATATAGATTATTATGAGATTTTGGAAATGGACCCATAAAGTCAATACCCCAAATGTCAAATACTTCACATACTTGGATGACATTTTGTGGCATTTCATCACGTTGACTTATTTTTCCGGCCCTTTGACAAGCATCACAGGATTTGCAAAGAAGGTGTGCGTCTTTGTAAATTGTAGGCCAATAGAATCCAGCTTCATAAACTTTTCTTGCTGTTAGTTGAGGCCCATAATGCCCTCATGTTGGTCCTGTGTGACAATGGTTTAATATTTTACTAGCTTCATCTCCAAATACACATCGGCGTATTATTCCATCGGGACAACTTTTAAACAGATGTGGATCTTCCCAAAAATAGTGTTTTATATCACTGAAGAATTTCTTTCGTCTTTGGTACGATAATCCTTTTTCAAGGAATCCACAAACTAAGTAGTTTGCATAGTCTGCAAACCATGGGATTTCTTTATAATCTATCTTCAATAGATATTCATCAGGAAAGTTGTCTTGTATGGCTGATTCATTTAGAACTTCTAATTCGGGATTTTCAAGACGAGAAAGATGATCAGCGGCGAGATTTTCTGCTCCTCTTTTATCTCGGATTTCAATATCAAACTCTTGTAAGAGTAAGATCCAACGGATTAATCTTGGTTTAGCATCTTGTTTTGAAAATAGGTATCTAAGAGCAGAATGGTCGGTATAGACCACTGTTTTTGCTAGAACGAGATATGATCGAAATTTGTCAAAAGCAAAGACAATAGCAAGGAGTTCTTTTTCAGTAGTTGTATAGTTCGTTTGTGCTCCTTGTAACGTCTTACTAGCATAATATATAGGTTGAAATCGTTTTTCAATCCTTTGTCCTAAAACGGCTCCCATTGCAAAATCACTTGCATCGCACATTAGTTCAAATGGTAGATTCCAATTTGGTGTGATTATGATCGGCGCATTAGTGAGTTTTTCTTTAAGAATATTAAAAGATTTGATACACTCATCTGAAAAGATGAATGGAGCATCCTTTTCTAGGAGTTTATTCATAGGAGTGGCAATTTTAGAAAAATCTTTTATGAAACGTTGGTAAAAACCGGCATGCCCTAGAAACCTCCTAACTCCTCTAACATTGGTGGGATGTGGAAGTTTAGCAATTACATCTACTTTAGCTCTATCCACTTCAATTCCTTCTTTTGAAATTTTATGTCCAAGAACGATGCCTTCTTTAACCATGAAATGGCATTTCTCCCAATTAAGTACTAGATTTGATTGTTCGCATCTAAGAAGCATTCGTTCCAGATTAACTAGACATGATTCAAATGTATCACCGAAGACTGAAAAGTCATCCATGAAAACTTCCATGCATTCTTCTATCATGTCGTGAAAAATCACCATCATACACCTTTGAAAGGTTGCAGGGGCGTTACAAAGTCCAAATGGCATGCGTTTGTAAGCAAAAGTACCATAAGGGCACGTGAATGTGGTTTTCTCTGGGTCCTCGGGTGCTATTGGAATTTGAAAATATCCGGAAAATCCATCTAGAAAACAATAGTAACTATTTCCGGCTAATCTTTCCAACATTTGATCTATGAAAGGTAAGGGAAAGTGATCTTTTCTGGTGGCGTCATTTAATTTTCTATAATCAATACACACACGCCATCCTGTTACAGTCCTAGTAGGAATAAGCTCATTTTTCTCATTTGTAATGACAGTCATGCCACCTTTCTTAGGCACGCATTGAACTGGGCTTACCCATGGACTATCAGAGATTGGATAAATTAGACCTGCATCTAGCAGTTTAATAATCTCTTTCTTAACTACATCTTGCATATTAGGATTTAGTCTTCGTTGACGTTGCACATACGTTTTATGACCTTCTTCCATAAGGATTTTATGTGTGCAATACGAAGGACTTATTCCTTTAATATCATGAATCTTCCATGCAATGGCTGGTTTATGAGCTTTCAACACAGAAATGAGTTGTGATTTCTCATTTTCAGTAAGAGAAGACGATATTATTACAGGTAATTCAGATTCACCATGTAAATAAGCGTATTCCAAATGGTTTGGAAGTGGCTTTAATTCTAATTTCGGTGGATCTTCTATCGATGATTTATATCGATATCTGTCTTCTTCTTTTAGCATTTGAATTTCTTCTGTTGTTGGTTCATATCCATTAGCTATAAGTGTAGCTAACATTTCAGCTTCATCAATTGGTTCATTACCTTCTCCTAAAGAACATTCTCCTGTTCCTTGTAATTCTGGAAATTCTTCTAATAATTCTGCATGTGCATCTATAGTTTGAATATAATAACATGTATCATCTGCAGATTGTGGTTGTTGCATTGCTCTATCAACTGAAAAGGTAACACTCTCATCCTCTATACTTAGGGTCAGTTTCTTACCGAACACGTCTATCATTGCTATAGCCGTGTTTAAGAATGGTCTTCCTAATATGAGAGGAACTTGAGAATCTTCTTCCATGTCCAGAACAACAAAATCTACTGGAAATACTAAAGTACCAACTTTAACTAGCATGTTCTCCATTATCCCTCTAGGATATTTTATTGATCTATCGGCTAATTGTATGCTTATTCTGGTTGGTTTCAATTCTCCAAGGTCTAGTTTAGCGTATAGTGAATACGGTATTAAATTTATACTAGCACCTAAGTCTGCCAATGCTTCTATTGAACTAAGACTACCCAGAAAACATGAAATTGTGAAACTTCCTGGATCAGATAATTTTTCTGGTATCTTATTCAACAGCACTGCTGAACAATTAGCATTCATAGTAACAGCCGAGAGTTCTTCCATTTTCTTTCTATTTGAGATTAGATCTTTCAAGAATTTAGCATATCTAGGCATTCCTGAAATCACATCAATGAAAGGAAGATTTACATTTATCTGTTTAAACATATCCAAAAATTTGGATTGCTCGGCTTCAAGTTTCTCTTTCTTCATTTTACTCGGGTAAGGAAGTGGTGGTTGGTATGGTTTAACATAAGGTTTATCCTTAACTGTGTTATCTTCATTAACCTTCTCAACTACCGGTTCTTTTTCCTTATCTTGATCAGGTTGTGGTTCTTGTGGAGTAGGAATAGCTTCATCAGAAGTTACAGGTATTTCAGGTGGTTTAAGTGTTGTACCACTTCTTGTGGTAATGGCTTTAGCTGTTTCATTCCGGGGGTTAGCATTTGTATCACTAGGTATACTTCCCGGTTTTCTTTCACCTATTAACCTTGCTAGGTTACTTACTTCTTGTTCCAGATTTTGAATAGAAGCTTGTTGATTTCTAAATGCTTGAGCATTTTGTTCATTGGTTTGTTTCTGAGATGTAAAAAACTGCGTTTGAGTTTCAACTAGTTTCGTCATCATATCTTCTAAATTCGGCTTTTTATCATCGGTTTGTTGTGGTGGTTTGTTTTGAAAATTAGGTCTTTGCTGATTATAAGTATTATTGGATACTTGTTGATTGCTGGGACCTTGTTGGTTGTTGTATGGAATATTTTGGTTATAATTATGGTTTTGATTGTAAATCGGTCTTGGCGGTTGATAATTATTCTGATAATTATTTCCAGGCCTTTGGTTTATGTATGAAATATTCTCTCTTTGTTCCATTGTTAATTCAATACTGAGACAATCTTTTGTCAAATGTGGTCCTCCACACTGCTCACAACTAATTCGTATTGAGTGAATATCTTTAGTCATCTTTTCCATTCGTCTCTCCACAGCATCTATCTTTGCGGAAATGGAATCTAAGTCATGGCTAGAATCGGCTCTAGCTGCTTTAGATGATCTAACGATGTCTTTTTCTTGGTGCCACTCATGTGAGTGGGAAGCAGTGTTATCAATAATTTTGTAAGCATCAGTTTCGGTTTTCTTCATAATAGAACCACCAGCTTCTATATCTATGTCTTTTCTTGTAGTGATGTCGCATCCTTGGTAGAATATTTGTACTATTTGACAGGTGTCTAAACCATGTTGCGGACATCCTCTTAACAACTTTCCATATCTAGTCCATGCCTCATATAGAGTTTCATTTGGTTTCTGTGTAAACGTAACAATTTCTGCTTGAAGTCTTACGGCTTTAGATGCAGGAAAGAATTGTTTAAGAAATTTTTCAACTAAAACGTCCCATGTATCAATCGCCCCTTCAGGTAACGATTCCAGCCAATCTTTAGCTTCTCCCTTTAAAGTCCAGGGAAATAACATGAGATATATCTGTTCATCCTCCACTTCTCGGATTTTAAATAGTGTGCAGATCCTATTAAAGGTACGTAGATGTTCATTTGGATCTTCCTTCGGCGCACCACTAAATTGGCATTGATTAGTCACCATGTGTAGAATTTGTCCTTTGATTTCATAATCTGGCGCATTAATGTCTGGATGAGTAATTGCGTGACCTTGGCCAGTGCGTTTAGCTCTCATTCGGTCTTCCATACTTAAAGGTTCCAGATTCTCCATAATTGAATTTGTTGAATCGGTATCACTAGATGATTCTGATTTAATGGTTCGTTCCTCAACAATCTCTGTTTGAATGATTGGTGGTTCCGGAGGAAAATTTAGTGGTTCAGGATCTACGAACCGTTCCTGAATATTCTCCAGATTCTCAATTGTGAGGTCGGGTTCAAAAAATGGATTATCGGAAATTTGAACTGAAGTACTTGGTCGACTGGATGACGATTCTAAAGAAAAATCAACGGCGGTTATATTTGCTAAATGTCTTGATCTAGTTACAGGTGGTGAACGTACAAAAGGTGGTGAACGTCTTGCTCGGTGCATTCACTGAATATCCTATTAGTTTTAAAAAGGAAAGAAAAATTATAATAAGTTATCCAATCAATAGACTTTTCTGATTTTGCCCACGTTTCGAATAGCCAAAAGATGCAGCAGAGGGGCAGGATTCGTTTGGTCTCAATATAATTGAGGACTGTTTGGCTCCAATAACCCGGTCCACGTACAAATCCAACTATTACTACGAACCAGAAAATTTTGATGTCTATCAATTTAACCACTCAAAATAAATTTTCGTAATTTTAAGAAATTTAGATAAGTAGTAGAATAAAAATCTATGTCCTAAAACTAGAATAGCGAGAAATAAGAAAGAAAAAGAGTTCGTCGAAAAAGGTAGAAAAAGAAAAATGGTTGAAAAAATAAAAGGTGACGGAAAAATAAAAGAAACTTATAAAACTTAAAAATACTTGACTAACCTAACCTTATTACTACAACTAACTTAAAATTATAATCGCAAATTGAAATTACTAATTGGAATGATAATTGATACATAGGTAAAAGTCGTCTAAAAATATTAAAGATTACAAGAAAAACTAAATCCCAAATGGAATTAACTTAAAAAGAAACTAAAACTTAAAAAGGCGTCGCAAAATTCTAAAGTACCTAAATCTTAGTCTAAAGAAAAAGCACTTAAGGAATTCTACGGCAAAGCCTAAAAATTTAGAAGTAAAAATAACTATGGCAAAGACTATGAATTAAAACTAAATAGGAGCGAAAAACACAAAAGTTACGCTAAAACGATTAAAAAGGGACAAAATATAAAAATATACAAAAAGTTGTAAAAAGTACAATTTTTATAAAAATATTATTTTTATATTATTTATTTTTATAAATGTATTAATTTTATAATTTATAAAACTAATTAAACTTAAAAATACAAATTAAATAAATAAAACTAAACTAATTAATATTAATTAACTAATAAACCCTAATTAGGGTTTTAATAATAATAATTAAAATATACTCCGTAATTAATGCAGTTGCAGAGTCAAACCTGGCGTGTCAGATGGGCTCATGCGATCGCATGAGTCCTCAGTTGCCCAGCCATGCGATCGCATGGGCTAGGGTTTCGGGCCATAGAGTGGGCTGCTACAGTACAGGCCGAATTAATTATATTTTTTTTTCCAGTTTTTGCTGTATAAAATATATTTATTAATTAAATAAAACTTATATTTTTACAAAAAAATGGAAATAAAGAAACTTTATAAAACTTAAATATTTATCAAACTCCTAAAAAATATTTATATTTTTGTTTTTCTTTTTTTTATTTTTGAATATTTAAAACGTATTTTTACAAAAACGAATTTTAATAAAAGTAAACTAAATTTTTTTTTTTATATTAGCGTTGCGCTTCCGGCTTTTAAGACCTCCCCGGCAGCGGCGCCAAAAATACTTTATGTTCAGCGGGGTGTATATAAAATAGTTATTAATTTTAGCAGGAAATACTATTAAATACGATACAATTTTACACAAGATATTTATTTATTTAGAGAATGGATATACTTAAACTTTGCTACAACACTTATAGGCAGTGTACCTAATCGTACAGTAGTGTAGTTTTTAGTAAGTCCGGTTCGTTCCACAGGGAAATCTTTAAACAAAGCTTAACGCTATATTAGTTTACTTTTATAAAAATACAAATATATATATAAGTAATATTATTATTATAAAGGGGGGTTTTTACCGTTTAATGACCGGTTTGTCGATTTTAAAACTTTAGTCGCAGTTAAAACCAAATGTAAAATATTAAAAATAAATACAAGACTTAAATTAAAGCGTAAAGTAAATAACGATAATGAAATTGCGAATAATAAAAGTGCGATAAAATAAACTTGCGATAATTAAAGAGTACGATAATTAAAAGTGCAATTTAAATAAAATAACAATAAAAATGCGATAATTAGAAGTGCAATTAAATATAAAATAAAGGAAATTAAATATGAAATAAAAGAATTATGCTTATTTAAACTTCCGTAATCATGATGTTTGACGTGTTGATTTTAGTTTTATGCCCATGGTTAATTGTCCTTTGTCCTGGATTATTTAATATGTCCATCTGGTTTTTGTCCATAACAGTCCATCAGTCATAAATATAAAGTTCGAGTGTCCTCGTCAAATTATCCTTATACCCGAAGTTAAATATTCCAACTACTTGGGGACTTAAACTGTAACAAGATTTTAATACTTTGTTTAATAATTACACCAGGATGTCGACTGAGTGTAACCCAAGGTTTTAATATTTTGTTATCAATTATACCAAGTGTCCTTGTACATAATTTCACCCCTGTTTTAATTATTCTAGTGGCTATTAATCCATTCCCGTGTCCGGTTAAATGAACGATTATTCGTACATATAAATATCCCACCCATCGTGTCCGATTGAGTGTATATGGTAATTTATAGGGACGCCCAATTATAAATCTTTATATTAACATTAACAAACTATCATTTAGTTAAACAAATATAAAGCCCATTAATAGCCCATAGTCTAATTTCCACAAGTGTCGTTCTTTTGTCCAAACCCCAATTATGGAACAAAGCCCAATTACCCAATTTTAGTAATTAGCCCAACATCATGATTACTTCGTTTTAAATAAGCATAATAATAACTTAGCTAAGAGACATTAATGTAAAAAGGTTGAACATAACTTACAATGATTAAAAATAGCGTAGCGTTACACGGACAGAATTTCAACTCACACCCTTACAACATTCGCTAACATACCCTTATTATTAGAATTATAATTAAAATTAAAATATAAATTATAAATATATATATATATTTTACGTATAAGGAGAAGAAGAAAAAGATGGATTAATTTTTGGTGCACCAAAGCTCGATTTTTATAGGCATGTGGGCTGGAACTGGGGCTCATGCGATCGCATGGATTTTTGGCTTCCAGGCCATGCGATCGCATGGCCAGCTGGGGAGGCTCATTTTGGTTGTTTTCTTCTGCCGACGGTTTTATAAATAATATAATATATTAAATAATTATAAGAATTATTTAAATATTATATTATATTTATGTGCATAGTTGACTTGTAATTTTTAGTCCGTTGCGTCGAGCGTTGAGAGTTGACTCCGGTCCCGGTTCCGGATTTTCGAACGTCCTTGCGTACAATTTAATATCTTGTACTTTGCGTTTTGAATCTTGTACTCTTGTAATTTCGAGACGTTTCTTATCAATAATTGGAACCTCTTTGATTGTATTTTGTACTTTTGAGCTTTTTGTTCGTTTGCGTCTTCAATTCGTCGAATCTGTCTTTTGTCTTCACCTTTTATTATTTAAACGAATATCACTTGTAAATAGAACAATTGAAACTAAAAGCTTGTCTTTCTTGAGGAATAATGCTATGAAATATATGTTCGTTTTTAGCATTATCAATGATGTTTTTAGCCCTACAGGTATCTTCAGTAAGCTGGATGCATGGAATACATCATGAAAGTTACCAAACTCATCTAAAACATTGAGCTCTTATGTTGTAGTACCAAGCTGACAGATAGAATAGAAAACATGGCGATCACAATATACCGCATGTGAACTTATCCTTGGATGGAAAGAAAGCACAGTTCCATAATGTAACTTTATCCATTCAGTTACATGTCGAAGTTATGGTTATCATTAACTAGAACAACATATAGTTGCAACCAACGAAGGAAGGAATGTGTATCTGCGTTATAGACATTTTAAGCAGTCCCTTCCAAGAGGATAACAAGATTCATAGATTCTTAAAGTATTTAATATTACATTTTCGAAAGAAAATTACACGAAAGGTGTGATCCTTGAACCAAAGTGAACTCTTCGAGTGTATTGATCCGAATTTATCCTTATACTTATGGGGATGCGCGGATGAGAGGATATGTGAACCCTTGGTCATAAAGAACGGTTTACTCTAAGTGAAAAGAATCTCAAAAACGATTCCTTGTACCTCAACCTACTGATTCATAGAGATGATTTTTATGAGGGTATTGCGATTTAGTCGTGAAACATTGTGAGTAGAAACCCAACTAGTGCCTTTCCTATAATAGGGTGACCACTGAGCGTACCTCAGAAAACTGATTTATCGACCCACGTTTTTGCCATGTCTAACCTTAAGATGAACATTTTATGAGCGTAAGGACTTCCTAACAAATTTTATAAATCTGCCATCCAAAGTGGCTCAAGAGTTTTTAACAAGGATCTTAATAGTAAGCTTTATCCCTAACGGAGGGCGAGAAGAAGTGTGATCCGTACATGGTGTAATCTAATACGAAAACCTTTAATAAAATCAACCATGGAAGTTTTGAAAAACCTTTAAATGTTTGATATGAAAATATAAGCGGAACGAAGTTCCTAGTTAATTTTGAAGTATGTACAACGTGTACCATTTTGCACAAAACTATTTGACTTAAGTTAAATAACTCGATAAAGGAGCGACTTTTAAATAATTTGAAGGTATAACTTAGTATGTACTAACCCCAAATAAATAAAGGTAAGTTTATTAACTTAATTATATACATACATATATGATTTTACAAATCGCATAAGTGACAGAAAAACTTTATTACTTTCATTTGTCCGTAAATCTCGTGAGGACCGCACAAATAAGCAACGTGTAAAAATTTTGATAAACATAGTTTTTCGTATTTCAGAGGTTATGATTTGAAAAAGATTGGGTGGAAAATCTTTGAATCGTCGGGTGACATGTTACTAGGTAATGAAAACTAATAAATTAAATGTAGTTTTGATAATTGTCAGGACATAAGTCTTTGGGCCAAAAATGTTCATGTGTGAAGTCGTTACTAAAAAGTGAGGTATGAAGGATAGAGCATGAGGATGAGAGGTTAATCACTTCTTGACTTTGCAAAATGCCAAACAGGTTATGACTAATACTAAAGTCAGAATACTGATGGTGTTAATATCACTAGATGAGAATCTCTTGGAATAAGTCAGGACTTAGAGTTATGTAAGAAAGATCATCGCTCCACCAGGTATGGCAAATAGGGTCCCTGGGGTAATGCCATGATTTTGAATGGTTTAAGTGTTAGTGGATGCCTGAAGGCTCTGTATGACGTGGTAGTAAGTGCCTTCGTCACATATACACAAACCTGAATCTCTTGATTTTGACGGTTGTAAAGTCTTCACGATGACTTAGATACGAATAAGCAACGAAAATTTTATAGAAATTGTTTAAGGTGACAATGTAAGAAAAGAAACGAAATTCTTAGTAAACTAGGGTTATGTACAACATATACCATTCAAAGTAAAATATCTTTTGAATAAAGATTGAATTTGTGAGAGTGATAGTAAAATTTCATATATACTAGTAAAAAATAAGTAGTTATTTACTTTATTTTATATAGCATATACGATTTCAAAAGTTTGCACGAATGGAAAATATAGTAAATTTATAAAACTTTGAGAGGATCGCACAGTAAAATAGTGTGTGTAAAATTTTCGGCAAACAAAGTTTTCATATTTCGAAGGTTACAACTTGGAAAAAGATTGAGTAAAAGATTTTTGAAAATTTTGGGTGACATTTGAGCATCAATGTCATGAGGTAGTGAAAACTGTTGAATTTAAATGTGGTTGATGACTATTAGTAGGGCATAAGTCCTTCGACCAAAAATGCTTAAGTGTAAAGTTGTTGCTTATAAGTGAGATACGAATGGGAGAGTATGAGGATGGGAATTAACTACCCATTAATTTTGGAAATTTCGAACTGGTATAACTAATATTGAAGTAAGAAGGGTGATGGTGTGATTATCATCAAATAAGAAATCTCTCGGAATAAGTTAGGATTCAGAGTCGCGTAAGAATGAGTATCAAATAATATTCTTGGGTAGTCCTTAATATAGAATTTGAATCGCTGAAGTGACGGGATACAATTTCCTTTATGTATCGTTGTGCAGGTTTGTCCATCGTATCGGTTTCTTTCATGGCTAGAAGGTGAGCAGATTTGGTGAGGCGGTCAACGATAACCCAAATAGTGTCATAACAGCCTATTATTTTTGGTAGCTTCGGGATGAAATCCATTGTCATCCCTTCCCATTTTCATTGTGGGATCTCAGGTCGTTGAAGTAACCCAGATGGTTTTTGGCTCACCATTCCCGCGAGGTATACGAATAATCTTCTTAATATAAATAACTTTCGCTTTCATCCTTGAAAGCCAGTCCGTTCCAACTATTTCATCAAAGCTTCCTAACTAGATGAGTATTAGGTTAATCTTAAAGTCCATTCCAACTAAATCTTATTATACTATCGCGAAAAGTTCTATCAACCTTCTCAAATAACATCTGCTTGGCGTAGATAACTAATCCTTTCCAACTACTACTTTAAAACTTCCAAGTTTTGTTGGCATGAGGTCATCTCCAATGACCCACCTGTTAATTTTAAGGTACTACCTTAAATTATTCCTCTATCTCTACCAGCTTACCATTACTTTGTCCTATAGAATACTTAACTCTCATGGTTGTTAATGGCTTATTAGTCATAACACTAAGGTTCTTAGATGTAAGGTTTCTATCACTCTAGTATTAAACAACTTCGAGACAATAAACGTTGTGAAGAAATGTACCCTAACTAAGATCAGGACCCATGCGAGTCTCCATAACTGAGATAACGATTGCTCTACCGTAAGTAAATCCAAAGTTTTTCCTGTTTGAGAACTTTTTCCTTAAGTATCTAGGGTTTCTATATCTATAACAAATTTTCGGGATATCAATTCTGCAATAAAGGCCCTCCTTGTACAGTATCTGGGCTAAGTGGTTATTCTTTCCCTACCTCTAGCAGACCATAATGCGTATACTCAAGTGGTTCCTACCAAAATTTCCTTTGAATCACTTCATATTCCTTATATAGTAGCATTGGGACTTCTGCATGATTTACTTCAATATAATCACGCTGGCCTGGCGTCATTATATTGTACTAAATCGTACGTTCATTCCAATATTACTTCATATGGTCAATGTAACGTGATCACTTCATATTCTACTCAATTTCACCTAACGGAGCTTTATCTATGCTATCTAAAAATAGATTCTACATTATTAATCTCACGGTTTCTCGATGTGGGTGCGTAGGTTCCGTAGGTCATGCATCAATGACTAGATGTCCCGAAATTTCTTCAAAATGTTCGGGTTCAGGTAATGTCGTTAGGTTCCTTTCTAGAAATTCAATCTGGGTCACGTGTTGAGTTGTACGTGTAGCAAGTAGTAATACGATATGTCTTGAGGTGACTTCCAAGTATTTGGGTACGGATGAGCATCAGTAGAAAACACTATGACCTTGTGAAATGAGATGTCCTCCCGACTTTTCCAATGCCTAAGAGTGTTAGGGACCTAAGTCCAGAAGTGTCGTTAGATCATCGAGTAATGGTGAAGAATGAAAGAGATAAGTGACGGTCATGAAAGCGTACAGGATACGGGTCACCTTACGGGAAGTGAGCAACCTTCTAATGTTCATACGTTGTACGTGGTTAATTAGAGTGAGCTCGGGGTGCGGTTAATCAGGCAAGTCCTCAAATATCTCCTCCTCGGGATCAACCTTAGTGGGCGTGTATTCTGAGGGGTACTCCTCCTAGATTGCGTGAAGTAATGTTTCGATCTCTGGAACGGTGGAACGGTAGTAACAGGTGGATTACATTTCTAGTCCTTAGGGTTAGGCGAGTGGGGAAAAGGGTTCAGAATATATCTGAACTAGGAAAGATAAGTTCTCTAAGTCGGTACAGCGAATAGCAGGCATGTAGCAAGAACGTAATCGGGCATAATAACTACAGCAGCCTAGATCATCTACAGCAGTACATAGCATGGCAATAATAACAGTACTAAGCAGAAGTAACATGCAGTCGAAAGCAGATAGTAGCATGCAGTAACGAGGATAAGCAATAGCATACAGCGAGTTCACATAGCAGTAAGAGTGAGCAGTAGCATGCAGCAAGATCATACAGCAGTAAAAGTAGATAATAGCATGCAGTAAGTTCCGTAGAAACAAGTAAGCAAGCAAGTTATAGATTAGTCCTATTAGTGAATCCTAATCGGTCTGGTCTAGACTCACTAATGCAACCTAATTCCCTACAACCAATGCTCTGATACCAAATGTGACACCCCGTACAAAACCATCGTGTACGGATCATCAACAATAGGACCAAGATTCTTCCATCAACACACAATATGTTAAGACCAAGTAAGAACACAACTCATTTAAGAGTCTTAGATTGATGATGAACCAAAGTTACATCATATCCTTAGTCTTAACACAATTACAAGTTACATTTACAACTAAAGCTACAAACTTTACTTTAATCAAACAAGTATGAACATAATCTAAGTCAAATAAAGTGATGGAACCCTAAGCTAGAGAGCTTGGATCCTTTTCACACAAGTTACAAGATTACAAAGCTAGAAAGCTTGAACCTTTGGTGTTCTTGAAGATCTTGCAGCATAAAGCTTGGATCTTTAAGTTGCATGAAGATCATAAACACAAGTTTTGATCTTTATAACAAAGTAATGAGATCATAAGTTAGAAAACTTAGATCTATCAAAAGATATGAAGATTCAAGCTAGAAAGCTTACATCTTGGTTGTTCTTGAAGATCTTGAAGCATAAAGCTTGGATCTTTAAGCTACATGAAGATTTCAAACACAAGTTCGAATCTTTATAGCAAAATAACAAGATTAAAGTTAAAAGATTTAGATCTACAAAGTAGGTGAAGATTCAAAGCTAGAAAGCTTGAATCTTCCATTTTCTTGAAGGATTCAAATCCATGTTTGAATCTACAAGATGTAATCAAGATCAAAGCTAAAATCTAGACCCTTAGATGATGATGATGATTTCGTGAAAGGGAAGGGAAGAAGAAGAAGAAAAAATCAAATACTTACACTTTTTATAGAAAGAAAGACTAGAGAAAGAATTAGAGAGTAAGTGTGTGTAAAATACAAATGAGAGCAAGTGAAAAATGGATGGAATAAGGCTTGTATTTATAGGTGAATGGGGTGTGGGAGGGGCTGAAAGGACCCGTCCTAATCCATCCGGATAAAGTCCATATCGATTATAAATGATTCACAACAGTTGATTACATCGCGAGGTACTTGACCTCTATATGATACATTTTACAAACATTGCATTCGTTTTTGAAAAGATAATCTTTCATTACATCGAAAGTTGACGGCATGCATACCATTTCATAATATATCAAACTATAATTGACTTAATAATAATCTTGATGAACTCGATGACTCGAATGCAACGTCTTTTGAAATATGTCATGAATGACTCCAATTAATGTCTCTAATATGAGCAAATGCACAGCAGAAGATTTCTATCATACATGAGAATAAACATTCTTTAAAGTGTCAACCAAAAGGTTGGTGAGTTCATTAGTTTATCATAACAATCATTTCCATTATTTTAATAGACCACAAGATTTCATATTTCCATTTCTCATAAACATACGTCCCATGCATAGAGACAAAAATATCATTCATATGGATTGAACACCTGGTAACCGACATTCACAATATGCATATAAGAATATCCCCATCATTCCGGGATCCTCCTTCGGACATGATATAAATTTCGAAGTACTAAAGCATTCGGTACTTTGGATGGGGCTTGTTGGGCCCGATAGATCTATCTTTAGAGTTCGCGTCAATTAGGGTGCATGTTCTCTAATTCTTAGATTACCAGACTTAATAAAAAGGGGCATATTCAATTTCGATCATTCAACCATATAATGTAGTTTTGATTATTTGTGTCTATTTCGTAAAAACATTTATAAAAATTGCGCATGTATTCTCAGCCCAAAAATATAAAGGGTAAAAAGGCAAATGAAACTCACGCATATAAATATTGTAAAACAGTTAATAAAGCATTTGCATGTATTCTCAGCCTAAAAATGTAATGAGTAAAAAGGGAGCAAATGAACTCACGCATATAAATATTGTAAAACGGTTAATAAAGCATTTGCATGTATTCTCAGCCCAAAAATGTAATGAGTAAAAAGGGAGCAAATGAAACTCACCTAATGTATTTTGTAGTGAAAATACATAGAACGACATTGAACAAGTATAGGGTTGACCTCGGATTCACGAACCTATATCATTTGTATATTTATTAATATACATAGTTGTAATCGAACATATATATATTGTAACTTTATATATTGTTTATTTAATTTATATATATATATATATATATATATATATATATATATATATATATATTAAAAATACCTAATTTGTTTTATATGTGTATTTATATAAAAATTGTTAATATAAGATATTCATACTTGTGTGTAATATTATTTATGAGTATATTTTTATATACTTAATAATATGGTAATTTAGTGTTGTATTTGATTATAATGATAATATTAATAATGACATTATTTATAATAATAATTATAATAAGAATCATAGTAATAATAATAGTGACAATAATAATAATATTAATATCTTAAGATTTTAACAATTTTATGTCTGTATGTACATATATATAAATACTCTGTTCATAAATTTTCATGTTCATAGCTATGTTATTCATATCCTAATCAGTATAAACTTTATAGTTATATACATATTTACTTATTCAACATCATACGATTTTTAGTTCATAAACTTTTAATACTTAACTATAATCTTAATTGTAACAATAGTCGTAATAATAATAGTAAATGATCTAATTGATAATAATTTTAATAGTAACAATAATTATAAGAATATTAATAATAGTAATGATATTATTAGTGATTATACTTATGTTACTAATAATCAAAATTTTCATGTTAAGTTTCTGAACTAATAACTAAGGCTTCTATAACATCAATTTGTAATTTTAATCATAATAATGATGATGATACTTATTTTAATAATAATCATTCTAATAATAATATTTAGTGATATAATTATAATAATAATACTAGTAACTAGTGATAATTTTATTAATAACGATAATAAGAATTATGATAATAATGTTAATAACTAATACTAATGAATATAGTAATAATAATAACAATAATAATAATAATAATAATAATAATAATAATAATAATAATAATAATAATAATAATAATAATAATAATAATAATAATAATAATAATAATAATAATAATAATAATAATAATAATAATAATAATAATAATAATAATAATAATAATAAAAAAATAGACTACCTTCAAAGAAATTCACCCTAAAAAGAAGAATACTGCCTCCCCACGGACTCGAACCCAAGACCTCTCGCTCCTCGACCCACACACTTAACCATTGAGCTGCTGATTACTTTTCTGATTTAAATCCCATATTAATTTTATTTAAGTCGTTCTCTGTCTGTTTCGATTTTCTTCTACATCATGAAATCAATCGAATCCAAATACAAATCAACAAAACAAAGATCTGTTTTCTTCAAAACAATAATAACTAATCAATACACAATGTTTATACTAATTAAAAAAGAAAAAAAACAAAAGAAAAAAGGTAACAAAGGGACAGCTGCTGTCGCAGCTTACATGTAAAAAAAAAACGATTTCAGTTTTTAGAACGTCTTGGATGTTTGTTACAACATGAAATATATGGTATATCATTCACATAAACTTTTCAAAGCATCAGTTTAACTTGAAACACAACAGAAGTTTCGAATTTAATTGAAGAACAAAAGTTGACTTTTCTAAAAATTAACTTTGACTCAAAAATTCATAATTGATATTACGAATTGGAAATTGGAACTTTGCAGATAGTTTAGGTATGGGATTCCTAACACTTCTGCATTGTTACATTTTTAAGATTGATTCGAATTCGAAATATGACCAAAAAAATTGAAGAACAGAGGTTGTTGAGCTTTTAAATAAAAAAAAATTTGTTTTTAGTTATCAGAATTGGACAGCAAGTATCTGTTATAATTGATAACTTATGAGAGAGTTGATAGAATTCCCTTCACAACTTGGCTTTATCGTTTGTTGTATAATGAAATGGTGGTGTCGACATGAACTAGACAGGGACAAAAAAATGAAGAAAAAAATAAAGCTTGATCTTGACTCCTAACAGATTTTGTAATTTAGCAGTTTGTTTGATTCGTACAGATAATGAAAGGATGGAATTCGTCCAAATTTATGTAACAACTTGTAAGATTTAATGGATTTAATTATCCTAAATTAATATAAAAAAAATTAATTAATAATAATAATATTGAAGTTATTATTAATACTAATAAAAATATCAAAAAAAATTCAATAACCCTAAATCTAATGATAAAAGTAATAATGATAATACTTAAAATTTATAAGTTTGTAATAATAATAATGATGATAATTATAATAATAATAATAATTATGATTTTTCTATTAATTATAATAATAATGATATTTATAAAAACATTTATAAAAATTGCGCATGTATTCTCAACCCAAAAATATAAAGGGTAAAAAGGCAAATGAAACTCACGCATATAAATATTGTAAAACAGTTAATAAAGCATTTGCATGTATTCTCAGTCCAAAAATGTAATGAGTAAAAAGGGAGCAAATGAAACTCACCTAATGTATTTTGTAGTAAAAATACATAGAACGACATTGACCAAGTATAGGGTTGACCTCGGATTCACGAACCTATATCATTTGTATATTTATTAATATACATAGTTGTAATCGAACATATATATATATTGTAACTTTATATATTGTTTATTTAATTTGTATATATATATATATATATATATATATATATATATGTTTGAAAATGATTATTATTTATATAGTTATATTTACATATATATATATATATATATATATATATATATATATATATATATATATATATATATATATATATATATATATATATATATATATATATGAAAATGATTATTATTTATATAGTTATATTTACATATATATATATATATATATATATATATATATATATATATATATATATATATATATATGAAAAATACCTAATTTGTTTTATATGTGTATTTATATAAAAATTGTTAATATAAGATATTCATACTTGTGTGTAATATTATTTATGAGTATATTTTTATATACTTAATAATATGGTAATTTAGTGTTGTATTTGATTATAATGATAATATTAATAATGACATTATTTATAATAATAATTATAATAAAAATCATAGTAATAATAATAGTGACAATAATAATAATATTAATATCTTAAGATTTTAACAATTTTATGTCTGTATGTACATATATATAAATACTCTGTTCATAAATTTTCATGTTCATAGCTATGTTATTCATATCCTAATCAGTATAAACTTTATAGTTATATACATATTTACTTATTCAACATCATACGATTTTTAGTTCATAAACTTTTAATACTTAACTATAATCTTAATTGTAACAATAGTCGTAATAATAATAGTAAATGTTCTAATTGATAATAATTTTAATAGTAACAATAATTATAAGAAAATTAATAATAGTAATGATATTATTAGTGATTATACTTATGTTACTAATAATCAAAATTTTCATGTTAAGTTTCTAAACTAATAACTAAGGCTTCTATAACATCAATTTGTAATTTTAATCATAATAATAATGATGATACTTATTTTAATAATAATCATTCTAATAATAATATTTAGTGATATAATGATAATAATAATACTAGTAACTAGTGATAATTTTATTAATAACGATAATAAGAATTATGATAATAATGTTAATAACTAATACTAATGAATATAGTAATAATAATAATAATAATAATAATAATAATAATAATAATAATAATAATAATAATAATAATAATAATAATAATAATAATAATAATAATAATAAAATAGACTACCTTCAAAGAAATTCGGCCTAAAAAGAAGAATACTGCCTCCCCACGGACTCGAACCCAAGACCTCTCGCTCCTCGACCCACACACTTAACCATTGAGCCGCTGATTACTTTTCTGATTTAAATCCCATATTAATTTTATTTAAGTCGTTCTCTGTCTGTTTCTATTTTCTTCTACATCATGAAATCAATCGAATCCAAATACAAATCAACAAAACAAAGATCTATTTTCTTCAAAACAATAATAACTAATCAATACACAATGTTTATACTAATTGAAAAAGAAGAAAAAAACAAAAAAAAAAAAGTAACAAATGGACAGCTGCTGTCGCAGCTTACATGTAAAAAAAACGATTTTAGTTTTTAGAACGTCTTGGATGTTTGTTACAACATGAAATATATGGTATATCATTCACATAAACTTTTCAAAGCATCAGTTTAACTTGAAACACAACAGAAGTTTCGAATTTAATTGAAGAACAAAAGTTGACTTTTCTAAAAATTAACTTTGACTCAAAAATTCGTAATTGATATTACGAATTGGAAATTGGAACTTTGCAGATAGTTTAGGTATGGGATTCCTAACACTTCTGCATTGTTACATTTTTAAGATTGATTCGAATTCGAAATATGACCAAAAAAATTGAAGAACAGAGGTTGTTGAGCTTTTAAATAAAAAAAAATTTGTTTTTAGTTATCAGAATTGGACAGCAAGTATCTGTTATAATTGATAACTGATGAGAGAGTTGATAGAATTCCCTTCACAACTTGGCTTTATCGTTTGTTGTATAATGAAATGGTGGTGTCGACATGAACTAGACAGGGACAAAAAAATGAAGAAAAAATAAAGCTTGATCTTGACTCTTAACAGATTGTGTAATTTAGCAGTTTGTTTGATTCGTACAGATAATGAAAGGATGGAATTCGTCCAAATTTATGTAACAACTTGTAAGATTTAATGGATTTAATTATCCTTAATTAATATAAAAAAATTAATTAATAATAATAATATTGAAGTTATTATTAATACTAATAAAAATAATAATAAAAATATCAAAATAAATTCAATAACCCTAAATCTAATGATAAAAGTAATAATGATAATACTTAAAATTTATAAGTTTGTAATAATAATAATGATGATAATTATAATAATAATAATAATTATGATTTTTCTATTAATTATAATAATAATGATATTATTAATGATAATAATAATTTTTGTAATTTAAGAAATTAATTGTATCAAATTTTTCTATATATATATATTTATATATAATAACATTGATATTTATATAAATATTTATTCTAGTACTAGTAATAAAAATAGTAATAATAATAATAATATTAATAATAACAATCATATTAAGATTAACGTTTATTTCTAATTATAATGAAAGCAACAATAATACTAATAACTATATTTGTAATTTCTTTTACTATTTATTAATTGTATCGTATTTACTTATTATGTAATATATTGATTCTTTATTATTTATTAATTCTATATTTATCTTATAATCTTTATAGTATTACTTATGTATAGAACTTATATATATATATATATATATATATATATATATATATTAGTAACTACCTAATAATTGTTTTACATTTTTAATTCCAATGTTTAAAGTGTAATTCATTAATTGAAAATGTTACACCTTTGATTATATTAATATATATATATATATATATATATATATATATATATATATATATATATATATATATATATATATATATATATATATATATATATATATATATATATATATATATATATACTTACACACACATGTTCGTGAATCATCGGGCACAGCCAAAGGTAAAATGATTTCATGAAACTGTTCCAAAAACTTTGAGACCCAACTTAACAGACTTTGCTTATCGTGTCGAAATCAAATAAGGATTAAGTTTAAATTTGGTAGGAAATTCCCGGGTCATCACAGTACCTACCCGTTAAAGAAATTTCGTCCCGAAATTTGAGTGAGTGGTCATGGCTAACAATAAAAATGTTTTCATGACGAATATGAGCTGATAAATACAGTTTTATTACTGTTGAGTAATATGGATAATATAATTCGATTATTCGAAGAGTACGAGTGATGCTATCACTAAATAGTGGAATGAGAAAGACATGTTTCATCATAACTTTTGACTAGTCATGGTTGAATTCCGGAATTCAAGGGATTTAAAGAAAATCTTGGAAATCTACAAGATCTGATTCTTCGGGATTTATGGAAATTAAGGTCTCTTTAATTAAATACGGTGATCTGCTTCGATTACTCTGTCTGATATTTCCACTATAAATTAAACTCTTTCGTTCCATTAGTTTTCACCACTCCTACACCTTCTTTCTCAATTCATATACTCAAAAGATTATAGTAATGCTTAATCCAGTTCTAATCCTTATCCTTATCCTTATCCTGACTATCGTATCTGTCATTCTTCTTTTTCAATTCCCACCGGATGAATCTGTTTTCTTCTACTTCGCCCTTGGGGTTATAGTGTTTTTAATTCTCCCGTGTCTTTATGTTGCGATAAACATTGATATACACGGTTTGTCATTTTCGTGTTGTTATTAGGCTTTATATTTTCTTTTATATTTCGGAGGTCCATGCTCTTGTTTTCTCTTCCCGACTCTAAGTCAAGCGAATGATGGTCCAGAATTCATATGTATGAAATTCTGAATGATCATAATATACTAAGCAGAAGATTTGTAATAGCACGATTTGATTGGTTAAATTACCAGAATTACAGAAGATAGAACTATCAAGAATATATTTTATTTGATATGTTCGGAGGTTAAATAGAATGAAAGAGTTATGTAACATGGCACATGATGATGTTAGAGTCTGTGAATCATCATGTTTCATTAGAAACTCAGCATGACTTACTATAATATAATCACGTTGATCAAGTGTCATTATATTATACTAATTCATGCATCAGTTCCCAACATTACTTCAATAACATTCATATTTTAATCTCGAAAGTTTACAGAATATAGAAACTAGCAGTTTCTATATGATGTAACACTGATAGCATGAAGAGATTATTGATTTCAGATGATAATAAAAAAAATATCTTCAGAAATATGGAGGATATTTATAATGATAGATACGATGATATCTTGAAATTTCTAATATCGAAGGATGATAAAAACTATTGTCTGCAAGGGTTTAGAGTAAGGAGCAAGATATTCACTAAAGACTTTAGCAGACATTGAATCATTTGGATTCTTTGAAGTCAAACTTATTCTTTGTGATTTGTCCACGGCTTTCTTCATAGTTTCGCATAATCTACTTTTCGGTACTAAATTTTCTATTGAATGTTTCCAATATAATGATACACAGGAAACACGAGGAGGTATATAATTTCGGACGAGAATATTTATGAAAATATCAAAGATATTGATGAGGATATTTTTGGAATTTCTAAGTTCGATGGTTGATGGAGAAAGATTTTCCGCAAGATTTTTAACATGACTTCGGAGCAAGATATTCTCTAAAGATTTCAACGGATCCAGAATTTTATGGATTCTTTGAATATAGGGTATGGTCCTTGTATTTGTCCTTGGTCTCCTTCATGGTTAGCTCAATCCGTTTTTCAGTTCCAACTTTTCTGAGCTATTCCAACATACTATTCTTTATCATTAAACTTCCGACGATTAAGGTCGTTTACGGTTGTCTACCGTTTCTGCTGCTTCATTCAGCTTTTTCAACATTCAGAGTATTAATTTACAGACTGGGTGCTTTTCAGAATTTCAGAATGAAAGATCATAGTTCTAAGAGATAAATGTTATATGTATACATATAACTGTTGATGTAGAAACGTTGCGAGATTTAAAATACTGATTTGCTGATTCCCGGTAAAGCAATTCTTGTTACAAAACGAGGATGAGTATATGATAGGGTATTTATGAATAAATATAGTGATTTATCGAAGTGACTTACGCCAAAGAGTAGTGAAGTTGCTGGTATGTTTACTGTTAATGTGGTGGGATATAAACAGTTCCCCGGTAACGAAGGCGAAAAGACAACGTATGTATCAAGGTTATAATAAAGTTGTTTCAAACGAAAAGTCAAAGTTGACTTGCTGGAGCTGTGACAAAATTGGCTATTTTGAAGAAGAACTGCAAAGTTATTTTTGGGTAATAATAACACTAAAGAAATTAGCACAGTTATGTGTTAGACGTTTACTCAGTTTTCGAGAGTTTTTCAAGTGCATTACTATATGCATCAATCTTTTCTTCCGTAGATGAAGTGCGGTTGGTTCATCCTATCGATTGAGGCGTTTTCAAGAATCATGAAAGGTTTGAACGCAGATTGTAATTGTCAAGATACAAATGAGGTTTAAGGTGAAATCAAGTGGCAAACTTGAAGACATGTTTAGTTTCATATGTTATAATCAATATTTTAATTTATTTTAATTGTTTAATGTTATTAGTCCACAGTCGATAGTCCACAGTTGACAGTTCAATAATTCATATATATAGTTTAATATATAATATTCGAATTAATTAATACGTGTCGTGACCCGTATACGTCTCAGACTCGATCACAACTCAAACTATATATATTATTGTGGAATCAATCTCAACCCTGTATAGAGAACTCGATCATTACTGCATATAGAGTGTCTATGGTGATTCCAAATAATATATATAGATGCGTCGATATGATATGTCAAAACCTTGAATACGTGTCCCGATATTTAAAGTGCGTAAAATAAATAACAGAAATTAAATAACGATAAATAAAGTGCGTAAAGTAAATAACAGAAATTAAATAACAATAAATAAAATTACGAGAATGAAATTGCGATAAAATAAATTGCGATAATTAAATTGTGATAAATAAAATGTAATACGGAATTAACAGTTAGCTAGGAACAGTTAGCTAGGATTTTGTTAGCGTGGATTCTTAACAAAATTTCATATTGTTAATTAGTGTGTTTCTAATCAATTTTTATTGTGTCCATTTTTTCTTCATTATGCCACTTGTTGGATTCTGATATGTCAAAATCCTAATATGAAATTTGAAATTGAATGAAAATAGTTATTCTTTGGTGAACGGATACGTATAACGGTGGATGTAAGTAGGATAGTATATGACTGTTGAAACAGATTCGAATAACGTACAATGTAACTTATTAATGTGAAATTTAAATATTCCTCGGGTATTACCTACCCGTTAAAATATTTTCATCATTAACAGTTTGTACAAAAGAATTTTTAATTACAATCTTTATGAAAAAATATATAAATATATATTTTCTTCAGATATAATCATGGATTTAATGAGTTAATATGATATTAAACTCATTTGGTTTACCATTAGAACTAGAATACATAATCTCTAAAGCATTTAGAGATTACTTAATCGTCATGAAGAACGAAGATAATCGATGTAGAATGATACGTAAAACGATGATTATACTCGAGGTACATAATGAGATGTTGAGGCATGGATTGTTGATGGTACTGGTGATGTTACTGATGGTACTGTTGGTGCCGGTGATGTTGCTGAAGCTGGTACATTTTGTACCATATTCTCCAGATTGATTACTCGAGCGCGAAGTTCGTTGACTTCTCCTATTATTCCAAGATGATTGTCGGTCAGAACGAGCAGATGAATAAGGTTTAGAATTTTAGATAGAATATAATCGTGATGAGCTACCCTGGAAATGAGGCTGAATATGGTGTTTCGGATAGGTCCGCCGGTAAACGCTTCAGGTTCATTGTCAAGAGGTGAATTCGGTTGGTGGAAGGGATCGCCTTCTTCGCGTCTCCATTGATTAAGTCGACTACGAATGCATCAGATGAATTGGGAATGGCTGATTGATTGATTCATTATGGTGACATCGCTTTCGGAGCTTAGGTGAATATCCATGTCGGAATAGCTGTCGGAATAACTATCAGAATAGCTATCGAAATCTGAGGGACTCGAACTGGTTGAGGGATTCATCCCGTACAATCAGATGAAGGATTTTTGATAAGAAATAGATTATAGGATGTAGATTAGTACCCTGCAATACATAATTTACATATGCATATATAATACTAAAATCCCATAAGTTACGGAGGAAGCTACAGAAAATGACAGGCAAAGTTTACAATAACAGATACGCTAAGATATGAATTAGTAGATATGCTAAGATATGAATTTTTTCTATACACTAATCATGCAATCAATGCAATAAGATGCGTCTAGACTAAGGATGATAAGCAAGTGATTCTCTAAGAATGATAAGCAGGTAATTTTTGACACGAAATGATAAGCAAAACTTTTGACATGCAGACACGGTCGAAGTCCAGACTCACTAATGCATCCTAACGACTATCAGTTAGACACACTAATGCAAGACCCGGTTCGCTAAGACCACCGCTCTGATACCAACTGAAAGGACCCGTCCTAATCCATCCGGACAAAGTCCATATCGATTATAAATGATTAACAACAGTTGATTACATCGCGAGGTACTTGACCTCTATATGATACATTTTACAAATATTCCATTCGTTTTTGAAAAGACAATCTTTCATTACATCGAAAGTTGACGGCATGCATACCATTTCATAATATATCAAACTATAATTGACTTAATAATAATCTTGATGAACTCGACGACTCGAATGCAACGTCTTTTGAAATATGTCATGAATGACTCCAAGTAATGTCTCTAATATGAGCAAATCCACAGCGGAAGATTTCTTTCATACCTGAGAATAAACATGCTTTAAAGTGTCAACCAAAAGGTTGGTGAGTTCATTAGTTTATCATAATAATCATTTCCATTATTTTAATAGACCACAAGATTTCATATTTCCATTTCTCATAAACATACGTCTCATGCATAGAGACAAAAATATCATTCATATGGATTGAACACCTGGTAACCGACATTCACAATATGCATATAAGAATATCCCCATCATTCCAGGATCCTCCTTCGGACATGATATAAATTTCGAAGTACTAAAGCATCCGGTACTTTGGATGGGGCTTGTTGGGCCCGATAGATCTATCTTTAGAGTTCGCGTCAATTAGGGTGTCTGTTCCCTAATTCTTAGATTACCAGACTTAATAAAAAGGGGCATATTCGATTTCGATCATTCAACCATATAATGTAGTTTTGATTATTTGTGTCTATTTCGTAAAAACATTTATAAAAATTGCGCATGTATTCTCAACCCAAAAATATAAAGGGTAAAAAGGCAAATGAAACTCACGCATATAAATATTGTAAAACAGTTAATAAAGCATTTGCATGTATTCTCAGCCTAAAAATGTAATGAGTAAAAAGGGAGCAAATGAACTCACGCTTATAAATATTGTAAAACGGTTAATAAAGCATTTGCATGTATTCTCAGCCCAAAAATGTAATGAGTAAAAAGGGAGCAAATGAAACTCACCTAATGTATTTTGTAGTAAAAATACATAGAACGACATTGAACAAGTATAGGGTTGACCTCGGATTCACGAACCTATATCATTTGTATATTTATTAATATACATAGTTGTAATCGAACATATATATATTGTAACTTTATATATTGTTTATTTAATTTATATATATATATATATATATATATATATATATATATATATATATATATATATATATATATATATATATATATATATATATATATATATATATTAAAAATACCTAATTTGTTTTATATGTGTATTTATATAAAAATTGTTAATATAAGATATTCATACTTGTGTGTAATATTATTTATGAGTATATTTTTATATACTTAATAATATGGTAATTTAGTGTTGTATTTGATTATAATGATAATATTAATAATGACATTATTTATAATAATAATTATAATAACAATCATAGTAATAATAATAGTGACAATAATAATAATATTAATATCTTAAGATTTTAACAATTTTATGTCTGTATGTACATATATATAAATACTCTGTTCATAAATTTTCATGTTCATAGCTATGTTATTCATATCCTAATCAGTATAAACTTTATAGTTATATACATATTTACTTATTCAACATCATACGATTTTTAGTTCATAAACTTTTAATACTTAACTATAATCTTAATTGTAACAATAGTCGTAATAATAATAGTAAATGATCTAATTGATAATAATTTTAATAGTAACAATAATTATAAGAATATTAATAATAGTAATGATATTATTAGTGATTATACTTATGTTACTAATAATCAAAATTTTCATGTTAAGTTTCTGAACTAATAACTAAGGCTTCTATAACATCAATTTGTAATTTTAATCATAATAATAATGATGATACTTATTTTAATAATAATCATTCTAATAATAATATTTAGTGATATAATGATAATAATAATACTAGTAACTAGTGATAATTTTATTAATAACGATAATAAGAATTATGATAATAATGTTAATAACTAATACTAATGAATATAGTAATAATAATAACAATAATAATAATAATAATAATAATAATAATAATAATAATAATAATAATAATAATAATAATAATAATAATAATAATAATAATAATAATAATAATAATAATAATAATAATAATAATAATAATAAAATAGACTACCTTCAAAGAAATTCAGCCTAAAAAGAAGAATACTGCCTCCCCACGGACTCGAACCCAAGACCTCTCGCTCCTCAACCCACACACTTAACCATTGAGCTGCTGATTACTTTTCTGATTTAAATCCCATATTAATTTTATTTAAGTCGTTCTCTGTCTGTTTCGATTTTCTTCTACATCATGAAATCAATCGAATCCAAATACAAATCAACAAAACAAAGATCTGTTTTCTTCAAAACAATAATAACTAATCAATACACAATGTTTATACTAATTAAAAAAGAAAAAAAAACAAAAGAAAAAAAGTAACAAAGGGACAGCTGCTGTCGCAGCTTACATGTAAAAAAAAAACGATTTCAGTTTTTAGAACGTCTTGGATGTTTGTTACAACATGAAATATATGGTATATCATTCACATAAACTTTTCAAAGCATCAGTTTAACTTGAAACACAACAGAAGTTTCGAATTTAATTGAAGAACAAAAGTTGACTTTTCTAAAAATTAACTTTGAATCAAAAATTCATAATTGATATTACGAATTGGAAATTGGAACTTTGCAGATAGTTTAGGTATGGGATTCCTAACACTTCTGCATTGTTACATTTTTAAGATTGATTCGAATTCAAAATATGACCAAAAAAATTGAAGAACAGAGGTTGTTGAGCTTTTAAATAAAAAAAATTTGTTTTTAGTTATCAGAATTGGACAGCAAGTATCTGTTATAATTGATAACTTATGAGAGAGTTGATAGAATTCCCTTCACAACTTGGCTTTATCGTTTGTTGCATAATGAAATGGTGGTGTCGACATGAACTAGACAGGGACAAAAAAATGAAGAAAAAAATAAAGCTTGATCTTGACTCCTAACAGATTTTGTAATTTAGCAGTTTGTTTGATTCGTACAGATAATGAAAGGATGGAATTCGTCCAAATTTATGTAACAACTTGTAAGATTTAATGGATTTAATTATCCTAAATTAATATAAAAAAATTAATTAATAATAATAATATTTAAGTTATTATTAATACTAATAAAAATATCAAAATAAATTCAATAACCCTAAATCTAATGATAAAAGTAATAATGATAATACTTAAAATTTATAAGTTTGTAATAATAATAATGATGATAATTATAATAATAATAATAATTATGATTTTTCTATTAATTATAATAATAATGATATTATTAATGATAATAATAATTTTTGTAATTTAAGACATTAATTGTATCAAATTTTTCTATATATATATATTTATATATAATAACACTGATATTTATATAAATATTTATTCTAGTACTAGTAATAAAAATAGTAATAATAATAATAATATTAATAATAACAATCATATTAAGATTAACGTTTATTTCTAATTATAATGAAAGCAACAATAATACTAATAACTATATTTGTAATTTCTTTTACTATTTATTAATTGTATCGTATTTACTTATTATGTAATATATTGATTCTTTATTATTTATTAATTCTATATTTATCTTATAATCTTTATAGTATTACTTATGTATAGAACTTTTATATATATATATATATATATATATACATATATATTTTAGTAACTACCTAATAATTGTTTTACATTTTTAATTCCAATGTTTAAAGTGTAATTCATTAATTGAAAATGTTACACCTTTGATTATATTAATATATATATATATATATATATATATATATATATATATATATATATATATATACTTACACACACATGTTCGTGAATCATCGGGCACAGCCAAAGGTCAAATGATTTCATGAAACTGTTCCAAAAACTTTGAGACCCAACTTAACAGACTTTGCTTATCGTGTCGAAATCAAATAAGGATTAAGTTTAAATTTGGTAGGAAATTCCCGGGTCATCACAGGGGCCTTCAAAACCGTAGCCTATGGGGGGGACAAAAGGGGAGACAAGTTTGTTTTTTGGTTAATGGTTGTCTAAAGTTGGTGCTTATGTTGGAATCCCATGCAACATTAAGGATAATGCTTGACAAAAATGCTAGTATGTTCCTTCTAATAAATGGGCATTTGTCTTACATATAAATGGGTCACTAGTTACTTATAATTGGGCTAATTAAATAGTCTACTAACTAGAGTATGGTGGGCTAAGGTCCAACAAGGTAGAAAGTCCAACAAGACTAACTAGTAAGCATAAGTAAATTACTAAGCGTAATTAAGCATCCAAAAACCCAAGTAATTGTTATTATAAAATAACAATCAATATTTCGTAGTCATAATATTCCGTTTACGACAAAAGTTAAACGTGTACGCAGTACGCAGTTTGTTCGAAACGTCAAGTGACACTAACGGTCATAAAGGCTTCCGGTGATCAAGTTAAGTAACCTACGTACTCAAAGGCACATTTTAACATATAAACGAAAGTAATCCACGTGTAGTAAGATTCCAGAGTATAAAATAGCACAGTACGCACAAATACGCAGTTTCGCAAAAACACAAGGCACAAAAGCAAGTCAAAAAAGTCGGGTCGTTACAATTGGCATCTGATACTGGTACATTATCTGATTGGGAAACTGTTAATTGTACAGAGGCGGTATCTAATTTTGTTGAGGAAACTGATACTGAGGTGGAAACAACGGTTGTTGCGAAGTATTCCCGATTTATTGGTAAGTATTGGGAGGAACAGGTGATCCACTTATGACCGAAGGAGTAGCCTCATTTGTAACATTGAAGTTCAGGTTCACTTGAACCTGTTGTTCCAATTCTTTTATACGATCCAAGGCCTCTTGTAACTGACTTTGCAAATCAAGGATTTGTTCCTGAGGATCTTCATCTTCTGACACGTGACCTTCTTCAGGAGCTCTAAAGGTTCTGGGGGCGGAGGGGCCAGTTGCATTTCCTGCATCATCTGCCATATCTACACTATCAAAACATCTCACACAAACTCTTAGTGAAAAACATGTTAGTGCATATCAACTAACACACATCAACCCTACATTCACTTAACCCGTCCCCTCAGATATGTTTGACGCAACACGAGATTTGAGAACATGACATTCAACACAATATACATGCGGCCAAACATAGAGTAGCTCGTTGTAATGTGGTTCTCGTGTCTACTATAGCTCCTTGCTAGAGTAGCTCGTTGGTTAATTAATAAATTTTGGCTTTTAAAAAACTGTAGATGTGCAATGTATTTGGTTGTTTTTGTGTAGATCCATTGCGTTGTTAAATAGATTGTAAGTTCTTGTTAATTAGACATTTGATCTTAGTCATCTTAAATCTTTTAATCTTTTTATACTTTTAAAATTTGCTCTTAAAAAAACGTAAAAGGATTACGAAGTACGGAGTATTATCGAGTAACTAAATAAACACGGAAGTCTAGGAATTTAACAATTGTTTTTGAACGATTCCAGACACATCCTTGTTCTTTCTGACCAATCATGTTCTAATTTTGTGCAAGAAATTCCCTCACACCTCCATCATTGCCTTTTTCCTGGAAATTAACCAAAACTATATATATGTGTTCTTTTATTGAGACATCTTTCACAAATAATTAACTTTAACATTCTAAATTTAAAGTATACAATAAAGCTTCCTAGGATCCACGATCACACATATGCTATGCAAATAGCATATAATATGGGTTATAACACTAAGTGCTGAATTACATTCAAATTCAAAATCGTTAATATACTTTCAATGAATACAACAATAACAACAATACTCAATCCACACACAATGAATATTAAGTATAATGATATTTACACATATTAAGGAAAATGCCGCAAAAACAGTAAGGGGCTATTTATCTTATTTTCTCTCTAAATTTGTCTCTTTTTCATTTGACTCTGTTTAAGAATGGTGTCTGATTCTATATCTCTTAAAAACAAATCATATTTTAGATTAATTGATAAATAAACAACAATTTTACTTATAGAATTAAGAGTTATACAGATCGTTAAGTAAAAAAGTAAACATGTCCAAAGTATGTGATCAAATGTGATCAAATGATTGAATATTACTTATCTCCTCATCTAATGATATATTTGGCTTTTTCTAAGTTGTCCCTTTGTAATATCTGATTTTAATAATTGATTTTATAACAATAATATTTACATTAAACAGCTTGATAACACTTAATGAAACACACATGATCAATACACATGATATTGTTATAATTGTTACTCCATAATTTTATTTAAAAATTTAAAATGACAAATCACTACTTTTGCTACAAGAATAAATTAGAACAATACAACAGAATATTGTGAATGAGGGGGACAACAGCTTGGCCTGCAATATTTGTCACTAGGGATGGCAATGGATGTTACATCCATGGACATCCACCCGATCCGATCCATTTATAATGAATATGGATGATGTAAACGGACGATTAACGGATATGGATATGGATATGGATGATTTAAATATTTCGTGGATCGGATATGGATGGCAATCTATCATCCATGGATGTATCCATTATCACCCGAAATACATCTGTATATACATATATACGTACTAAAATATATGCATATACATCTACAAATCGATATACATATACATATAACCTACAAATTCTTAAATAATTAACTAAAATAAGGGTTGTGGTAGTCACAATTAATAAATTTTTGCTAACAATATTCAAAGTTACATATTTAAGTTAGTTTACACGTATATTTACTTATATTATAACATATTTGCTCAACTAAATTCACAACCGACGATAAAATACAATCAAAACATGTGTAACAAATCAAAAACATAAAGATTAAATATTTACATTTGTTATAATCTATGTTAAATTGATAAAATTGTCGTTAGATTAACATTTTATTTGATATCCAACGGATATCCATTAACCCGTTTAATCCATCGGATATGGATATGGACGGATGAACTGAAATTAAATGGATATGGATATAGATATGGATGAGCAAAATTTAAATGGATATGGATGTGGATATGGCATCATCCGATCCATATCCGATCCATTGCCATCCATATTTGTCACAGATCATATGCACCCAATATTATTTTATGTATTTTATAAGTACTTCCTTAATCTTCAAATAATTTGATCAATATATAATTTTAAGTACTAATAAATCCCATATTGTTTTAGAATTATAGGCACCAACAAGACGAATGATGTAAATCAATCGCTCATCCACAAACGATAAACGATTTTCCTAAAACATACGAACGATAAATAAATGCATAAAATGACACGGATTTAACGTGGTTATATCCAAACTGATAGGTCAGATCATGTTGAGATTGAGAGAAACGATAAGATAGAATGAGATTCGGTAGGTGAGAAGGAGATTCGGTAAGAGAGAGAATCGGTACAAATTACATTCCACAGCTTCTAGAACTCAGTTACAATTCAATGGCTATCTAATTAGGACTACTTAGGTTCCTTATATAGCCCTCTTCTAAGGAACCTTCATTTAAGCTTATTTCACAATAACACTATACAACTTCGGGGTCCTAACAATCTCTCCCTTAGTGTTAAATGTGAATTTTACAATATAATCCTATTAAAACATCTAAAGGAACTTTGTTCCTCTGAAGTGAACTTTGTTCACTCTTGTCTTTAGACGACTTTTCAATCTTGTGAGAATGTATTTGACAATCTCATTATCTTCAGTTGAATAGCAGTTATTGATCAGTCTCCATCTCAAATATTTGAAAGCATACATCAACGTTCCGTCTGAGTATCTTCTGAAATCTGAGACTCTAATGAAGATCTTTGTATAGTAAGAATTGACAAACAAAAACCCATAAGGACTGTCACTTACTTCAAGTAAGGACATATATCTCAGCTCTTCAATTACTTGATTTGGCGGTTTGATTCCGAGCTTTTTGTGTCCAGATTCTAACCCCATTTGAAAATCGTGAACGGACATCCATCTCATCGAGTCAAGAATAAATCTGTAGACTGCCTTCATCGCGGTAGCATGATAAATTGTTGCAGATTCATTCAAGTTAATCAAGTAGTTGTAAATGAAAATAATGTCGTCCATCTTCAATCTATCAAAATCTGCCTCAGATAATTGATAATCTTCATCATCCATTCTTGTTACTTGAAACAATGGCATCTTCACTCCATCCTTGTTAATCTTCAAAATCTTATTTATGCTTTTGATATCTGAATTTCACTGAACTTGAAGTTTCTCTTCATTCTTCAATTTATATTTATCACGAACACTCAGATAAGCTTTGAGATATTCTGGTTTCTTATGATATTTCCATGCACCCAGAACACTCATTGATGCAGAAAGGACGAGATCAGAATCACCATAGATTCTATACGCTTGTTGTTCAATGAATGGTGAACGAAGAATCATCTTTCTTTCCCACTTAGTTGGAAATCAGCATCACGCTCAAGAACAATCTCTGCAATTTGAAATGGAATATTCAGATCAGGAGGAGTCGTAGTATCTTCCTTGCCATTAGAGAAAATCTCTTTCTCAAAGTGTATCCCAAATTCATCAGTTGGAGATGACAAATTAACAAATTGATGATCGTTAAATTCATTGGCGACACTCGACGACCCCTTCAAAATATCTTCAATACTATCGAAGTTTTGATTGTCCTCTTGAGCTAACTTATTCTCTACATGATCAGATGAATCCATAATCATAAGCATCCCTAAGTCACCCTCTCTCTGACTTTTCGATTCATCTAGAAAACTTTCACACTGAATTTCCTCAATTTCATCGCTTTCAGAATCAGAAATATCAACAACATCTTGATCCTTATGTTGACTAGATGTACCAGCTTCATACGTTGATCTTTGAAAACCACTGGACCGATAACCACCTTGTCTATTCTCCCCCTCATGAAGATTGTCGGTATCGAAATCATCATGATTAGGCATGTGAATTGGTCCAGGTGACTTGCACGGAGATAAAGGATATACTATCCTTGCTTGCTCAAGATAAATCATCATAGTCTCCCGAACTTCATCAAGATCAGTTTGTTTAGCAAACTCATCAAGATATAGTTCCTCCACCTCATTGTCATAGAGATATCTTAATCCATATCTATTTGAAATCCGAGAAGGTGACCCAGTCGGTGAAACAACAGTGTAACCACGAACAACATCAGCATCAGCAGTAACTGTTGAAGGCGATGTCGGTGGAAGTGTTTGAGTTGCCGTGAGGGCAGGTAAGGATGTTTGTGCGGTATTATTCTTATATGTAGGGCTGTACATACTACTAGTCAGATTCGTGATATCCCCTTCTGATGGAGGTTGGGCAACAACCGGAGTTGTCGCCGGAGAAGTTTCTTTCGAAACATCCGCCTCCATGACTTTGGTCTCATGGGACTCTGACAAAGTAGTAGAACTACCCGTCAGTTTTGATCTCGCAGAGATATTGCTATCTCCGACTCCTAAAATCATTGATATACCATGAGGTGGTACATCTCTTTCAGTTAACGACTCTTCCTCCAAACCCTGACTTTCAGAATCTGAAAGAGAAGTGGTTTGAACTAATGGATCACTTTCATGAACCAAAGGATCAGTCTGCTGGAAGTTTGATAAATATCCCGAAGGATTGTCATGTTGACTCGTTTCCATAGGACGCGGCAGATCTTCCTCATCAAGATAAGTCGAACCTCGAGACCCTGTTGTACGTTGAGGCACAGGAGGATTTCCAGCCGATATGCAGGGTGCCTTTTCAAGACTTTTCGGCTCCCCTTCGGCCGTTCCGGACTTCAATGATTGAGTTTCCTCAATCAATTGAGTCAACGCAGACTTTACTGTAGAGGAAGACTTTACTTCCTTAGATGCCGAAGGATCTTTCTGTGTAAGATTTATTGTTAAATTATGTTTAGATTGGATGGGCTTAGTGGTCTTTTTACCATCCTTGCATTTAGATCTCTTGCCTACCGAAGCTTGTGCCTCATTTAGCGTAGGGCTTACTGTTATTATTGGATGTGATACGGAGATGGATGAGGGTGACCTAATTGGTTCTAGGTCTTGGTCCGTATCACCAACGGTTGGAGTAACTGTTTGGCGGACGATGGGTGCCGAAGTCCTAGATCTAGTTACACGTTGGGTTGGCGGAGTCTGAATCATCTCATCAGGTATAAATCGAGTTCTCTTAGGAGAAGGTTTAGGAGATGACTCAATTGCTGAAGAATCAGTGTCACTGCTCACTTCGGGTGTTGTTGAAAGGGTTGGTTCAATCCTAGGTGAACTAGGCTCCCTGATCCTCACGGGTTGAGCTTGGTGTGCTACCCTAGAACGTTTGAGGTTCACCCTAAGTGGAGGATTAGCTGGTCCGGGTGGTTGTACTACAAGTTCCTCTACAACCTCTGGGGCTGGAACCACGGCGGGTTCCACTTGTTCTTTTTGTGCCGGGTTCGGAAGAGGTATTCCTACAGCCTCAAAATAAGACCGCATTCGAGCGTCTTGGGGTACAGCTAGCCCCACAAGCCAATTTGAAATTGGTGCAGTGAATTGATTGTCAGAAATCATTGGGGTATTCATCTTCAACTCCCCAAATCTCTTCATCTGTAATCCATGTGTACCTGGTACAAAAATATTTGCATTTCTGCAAGCAGTGATAGCATTATGGATAAAGATACAGAAAAACCTTTCACAAGGGATGTATGAACCCCTTGGCTTATCAACTTGTGCCTAAACCAGTTCCCATAGAAGCTCAGCATAGTTAGGAGCCTCTACTCTTATGAAAGAGTAGAACAACTTCAGCATTGGCACGGTAAGGCTGTCGGATCCACTCCTTATCATCAGCAAGCATCTGTTGATGATTGAGAAGATCACATACCACCTTGAGTGCAGATATTACTTCTGGAACTTAGCCGGTGGAACATTAGTAGCTCCAACATAACCAAGATCGAAGACTGCGTTCATCATTTGCTGAGTAGTAGGAAAAGCAGGAGTATTCTGTACAAGAGGAAGTCTGAAGATCCTCCTAAAATCAGCCTTAGTGATACTCCTCATCCCTTGAATTCCCCTTAGATGAAATTTAAATCGAGCTTGAGTTCCTTCTGGATTTTCAGCAGTAGGTTGTGCAGCTTCCACAAACCTAATGGTTCTATTGAGTAGCTCCAGATCTGTTACTGGTATACTGACAGTTGAGCTTAGAGCAGGCCATAGTGTATGCCTCTCTAGAATTGCAGTCCAATAATTGCAAGGAATGTTGGTTTCAGAGTTGATGAAGTGATTGTTCACCATTTCGCTGTATGAATAAGAAATAGAAGACCACAAGATATTCAACATAAATCACATATCTCTATTCTTATTTACCTTTGAAATCCTTTGTATTTTTCTAGTTTTATAATTTTTATGGTTTTTCTAAGTTAAAAACACAATTTATTCCAAATATGCACAAGTAATTGACAAACATGACATTCATATGATATTCATTACAGCATAAAGTCATAATGCAAAGTCAATTATATAACACAAAGAATCAGAACAACACTTAGTCAATTTTAAACACAATTAAGCAGATTCGGTATACCAAAAATTTTAAGATTTGAAAACCAAATTAGTTTTGAGTTTTCAATTCAAAAAGATCCAGAATAAACATGTTAAGTGTTCGAAGATATAAACCAGAAAGTTTCGAGGTACCAAATGTCAAGACAAGAACAGATTCGGTATCTTCAAAATTAACATAAAGTCACTCAAACATGCTTATTCTCTCACATATCATGCAAGAACACAACCAAAATCAATTAACCACTCAATTAAAGCATAACAACATGTTAATTGTTTGAACAAACTCGGTACTGTAGATAGAACACATTCGGTATATATAGAATCCATCAAATAAGCAATTAACCATGTAATCAGACTCGTTCAAATGATAGATCAATCAAATTTAACTCAGATTAGACAAGATTTTATGTTAATTATCCAAATCAATTGACTTTAATCAAAGATTAACAGAGTACGACTCAGATTCGGTATAATCAACAATATTTCAAAATTAAAAGTCACAATCCAGTTATTTTGATCTTTTCTGGTTGATAAACACTTAATTATCTCAGATCTACAATTATGTATCTTAAACATTGATTAAAATGAAAATATACCAAAGATTTGAAGAAAGAGAAGGACGGACTCGGTAGATTAGGCAGATTCTGTATGTTCAGTCAGACTCGCTAGGTAATTAAGAACAGTAAGAGAGTTTGTTTGACTTTGACCCTCCTTTTATAGATACCGAAGATAAAATACCGAATGGGCTTTACTGAATGGGCCTATTATACCGAATACAATCCACTTTTCAAAACTTTATCAATTTAACTTCAAATCTTGACAAATTGACTTTTCCTCTCAATATTCATTTCAATCTTTTCATGAAAAATATTTCTGAGACAATTATTGAAAATTTTTAACTTAATGAATCTGTACATTTGGTTGTCAGATTCGGTATAACGCTAAAATTAGCATTTATTCAGTAAAATTCAAATATTTTTGAATTTTATCTTTTGTAATTTTTATGAATTTTATCAAAACAAGATTTGTACTTAGAAAATATTGAATTATGTATAAAGTACAAATCTTCAGTGATACCAATTATTAAAACGGGTTGCATACTGAGATGTATACAAGCCTTAGTGAATTATTTCAGATAAAAACAAAGAATTTATGAAATACACTATTGAAAAATAGTTTTCTTTTCATTTTCTCCATTTTTCTCCCCATTAAAATGTGATATACAAGAAAGTAAATCACCATTTTGATATATTCCCAAGAAAATGAGTTAACTTCCCCTTGAAATATGATATCAATGAGTTACCTCCCCCTTTCGTAACCATTGAAATTTAATCCCAGGAAGTTAACAGAAATCTAAAAGTATGGCTCCCCCTTGAAAGATGTTATCTAAAGCAAAATAAGTAGTTGCTCCCCCTAGAATGTATCTACTCCCCCTAAACACAAGATCCCAAGTATAAGTCCCAACAGATCTAAGGAATGTCAAGCACTATACTCTACCATGCCAATTTCTTTGATCAAGAACTTTAGCCTAAGTTCATCTAAGGGCTTAGTGAACATGTCAACTAATTGCACTTTGGTAGGCACAAAGTATAACTCTACATCCCCTTTTTCTACATGGTCCTTAATGAAATGATAACGAATATCAATGTGTTTAGTCTTAGAATGTTGGACTGGGTTGCTCGTAATTGCAATAGCACTTTGTGAATCACAGTAAATTGGGGTCTTAGAAATCTTAAAGCCATAGTCCAAAAGTTGAGTTTGCATCCACAAGACTTGTGAACAACAGTGAGCTGCAGCAATGTACTCAGACTCAGCTGTTGATAAAGACACACAGTTCTGCTTTTTGGATGACCAACCAACTAGCCTATTCCCTAACATCTGAATTGATCCAGATGTGCTTTTTCTATCAACATGGCAACTGCCATGATCCGCATCAGTATAAGCAGTGAGATTGAAATTGGATCTATGAGGATACCAGATCCCAAGGTTAGGTGTACCTTTAAGGTACTAAAAAATCCTAACAACCGCTTTGGAATGAGATTTCTTAGGGTTAGACTAAAAGCGGGCACAGACAGTTACAGCAAGTGTAATGTCTGGTCGACTTGCAGTCAAATACATTAAAGAACCAACCATGCTTCGATAAAGCGTTATGTCAAAGGGTTCCCCATTAGCATCAGTATCCAGTAAAGTCCTCATTGGGGTTGTCATTGGTTTTAAATCAGTCATTTTAAAATGTTTTAGCATATCATTGATATACTTTGTTTGACTAATAAAAATCCCATTTGGTAATTGTTTTACTTGTAACCCCAAGAAGAAATTTAACTGGTCAAGCATGCTCATTTCGAATTTGTTGGCCATAAGGTCACCAAATTCTTTTTATAAGGACGGGGACGTGGAACCAAAAATAATATCATCAACGTAAATTTAAACCAAGAGAATGTGACCGTGGTTTTTACGGATGAATAGCATTGTATCAATCGTTCCACGAGAGAAGCCATTGTCCAGCAAATACTTTGTCAAGGTCTCTTACCATGCACGCGGTGCTTGCTTCAGACCATATAAAGCTTTCTCCAAGTAATAGACGTGGTTTGGATGAATGGGATCGACAAAACCTTCTGGTTGATCAACATAAACTTCCTCTTGAAGATGACCATTCAGAAAAGCAGTTTTGACATCCATTTGAAATACCGTGAACTTCATGTGAGAAGCAAATGCAAGGAAAAGACGAATAGCCTCAATCCTAGCAACCGGAGCAAATGTTTCGTCATAATCAATACCCTCTTGTTATCGATATCTCTTGGCCACAAGACATGCCTTGTTTCGAACCATAATTCCATCAGAATCCTTCTTGTTCTTAAAAATCCACTTAACCCCTATTGGTCATTGACCCGTTAGTCTTGGAACTAATCGCCATACTTTCAAACGATCAAATTGACTTATCTCTTCTTGCATTGCTACTACTCAGTTCGGATCTAGTAAAGCTTGAGCAACCGTTGTTGGTTCAATCTTACTAAGAAAGGCAGTGTATAAACACATATTCCGAGTCGCCTTTCGAGTTGACACTGGAGCAGATGCATCACCAATGATAAGATCAATTGGATGACTTTTAGTCCATCGGTTGTTATGTGGAAGAGGTTGTACATCAGTGGTATCCGTTGGAACATCAACCATTGTTGACGTTGAGCCTTGATCCGCTTGATCTGATGTAACATCATCTAATGGATTCAATTGAGTATCTGGAGAAACAACTTGAGTTGTATCAACTGATGAATCTTGAATTGGTTCAAGACTATCTGTATTTGGAGGTGGGAGAGAGGATGAAGAAACAATAGGTGAAGCAGTTGGTGTTGTATCTTCATCAAAAAGACTTGATTGAGTCTCCACAGTAGTTTACTGTGATGGTGTAACCGGTACGGTTTGAACATTTGAATTTCGTTGAGGAGCATAAAGACTATCAAACAAGATATCCAGTTCCTCTGTTGTAACCGTAGGAACACCCTTCTTCAAGAAAATTGAGTTTTGCGCGGAAGAAGTAATAGCCAGGTTAGGATCGGGTTTTGAACTGAGTTGTTCAAAAGCCATTTCCGATAATTCATCGAACCTTACATTAATGCTTTCCTTGATCGTCTTTGTCCATTTGTGATAAACACGATAGGCAACTTTGTTCGAAGAATAACCAAGAAATATGGCCTGATCCCCATGTGGATCAAACTTTCCGATGCTGTCAAAATCGTTAAGCACATAGCATATACAACCAAAGATACGGAAATATTTAACATTCGGGCGTCTACCATATAGTAACTCATAAGGAGTTTTATCAAAACGTTTATTAATGATGCAGCGATTTTGGGTATAACATGCAGTAGAAATGGCTTCCCCCCATATTTTCGGAGGTAGTTTGGAGTAAGCAAGCATCGTTCGAGCTGCTTCGCACAATGTACGATTACGTCGTTCGACTACCCCATTCTGTTGAGGGGTTCGTGCAGCAGAGAACTGATGTTCAATGCCTTGGGCTTTCAAATAACTATCAAGCAGGTCATTCTTAAATTCCGTCCCATTATCAGTTCGAATACTCTTAACATGTTTGTTAAAAGAGCGTTGAGTCTTTTTAATGAACTCAATGATAATGGCGGGGGTTTCGAACTTTGTTCGTAGAAGGAAAATCCATGTAAATCGGGTATAGTCATCAACAATGACAAGCACATGTTTCCGGCCACCAAGACTAGAAATTCTCATGGGTCCACATAAGTCCATATGCAATAATTGCAAGAACGATGAAGTACTGGGTTGTTGCTTAGGCGGATGAGACGTCTGTTTCAGCTTACCCATCGCACATGATGGACACACATGATGCTTATTGAAATGTCCCGTTCATATTGATTATAAACGTTCCATATTAATTGATTTCATTGCGAGGTTTTGACCTCTATATGAGACGTTTTTCAAAGACTACATTCGTTTTTAAAACAAACCATAACCTTTATTTTTATCGACAAGGTTAAAAGGACACCACCTAGATTCTCTAGAAATGATAATCTAAAAATATCACACTTACACACTACCAATACATATTGGTTTACAATATTAATATGTTACAACAAAGTAAATCTCGAATGCAGTTTTAAACAATATTATACAAACATGCTGACACCAAATCTTGTCCATATTTTAGCATGCAACAGCAGAAGCTCTTAATAATCACCTGAGAATAAACATGCTTTAAACGTCATCAAAAATGTTGGTGAGTTATAGGTTTAACCTATATATTTATCAAATCGTAATAATAGACCACAAGATTTCATATTTCAATATACATCCCATACATAGATATAAAAATCATTCATATGGTGAACACCTGGTAACCGACATTAACAAGATTCATATAGAATATCCCCATCATTCCGGGACACCCATCGTACATGATAATTTTGAAGTACTAAAGCATTCCAAATTCCAGAATGGGGCTTGTTGGGCCCGATAGATCTATCATTAGGATTCGCATCAATTTGGGGGTCTGTTCCCAAATTCTTAGGCTACCAAGATAAAAAGGGGCATATTCGACTTCGATCATTCACCCATATAATGTAGTTTCATTTACTTATGTCTATTTCATAAAACATTTATAAAATTGCATGTATTCTCATCCCAAAAATATTAGATTTTAAAAGTGGGACTATAACTCACTTTCACAGATTTTTACTTCGTCGGGAAGTAAGACTTGGCCACTGGTCGATTCACGAACCTATAATAAATATGTACATATATATCAAGGTATGTTCAAAATATATTTACAACATTTTAAATACGTTTTACTGTTTTAAGTTTATTAAGTCAGATGTCCTCGTTAGTAACCTACAACTAGTTGTCCACAGTTAGATGTGCAGAAAATAAAGCAATATATATTATCTCGAATCAATCCAGGACCTCGTGTATACAAGCCTCAGGCTAGATCACAACTCAAAGTATATATAATATTTTGGAATCAACCTCAACCCTGTATAGCTAACTCCAACATTACTGCATATAGAGTGTCTATGGTTGTTCCGAAATATATATATAGATGAGTCGATATGATATGTCAAAACATTGTATTCGTGTCTATGGTATCCCAAGATTACATAATATATTAGAATACATGTATAATACAATATGAGTTATCTAGGATATGATTAATATATATTTGTTACCAATTTTCACGTAGCTACAACAAGCAAAATTATCCAATCTTTTTTTACCCATAACTTCTTCGTTTTAAATCCGTTTTGAGTGATTCAAGTTGCTATGGTTTCATATTGAACTTAAGTTTATGAATCTAAATAGAAAATGTATAAGTTTATAGTCAGAAATACAGGTTACAAGTCATTTTTGTAAAGGTAGTCATTTCAGTCGAAAGAACGACGTCTAGATGACCATTTTGGAAAACATACTTCCACTTTGAGTTTAACCATAATTTTTTGATATAGTTTCATGTTCATAAGAAAAATCATTTTCCCAGAAGAAAAACTTTTAAATCAAAGCTTATCATAGTTTTTAATTAACTAACCCAAAATAGCCCGCGGTGTTACTACGACGGCGTATATCCGGCGGTATTTTTCGTGGTTTCAGGTTTTAAATCATTAAGTTAGCATATCATATAGATATAGAACATGTGTTTAGTTGATTTTAAAAGTCAAGTTATTAGGATTAACTTTTGTTTGCGAACAAGTTTAGAATTAACTAAACTATGTTCTAGTGATTACAAGTTTAAACTTCGAATAAGGTAGCTTTATATATATGAATCGAATGATGTTATGAACATCATTACTACCTCAGGTTTTGTGGATAAACCTACTGAAAATGAGAAAAATAGATCTAGCTTCAAAGGATCCTTGGATGGCTTGAAAGTTCTTGAAGTAGAATCATGACACGAAAACAAGTTCAAGTAAGATTTCCACTCGAAATAAGATTGTTAAAGTTATAGAATTGAATCAAAGTTTGAATATGAATATTACCTTGTATTAGAAAGATAACTTACTGTAAATAAGAAAGATTTCTAGGTTGGATGATCACTCAAAGTGGATTTGCAAGATTGGAAGTAAGCTAGCAAACTTGGAAGTGTTGTTGGTGTGTTCTTGAGTAATTGTTTTATAACTTGGTTTATGTATGGAATTATGAACTAGATTGAGCTAGATTTTGTTGAAGATGATGAAGAACACTTAGAAAAAAGGAAGAACACTTAAGAGAGATGATTTTGATGCATAAAAATTGAAATGGAAATGTGTTTGTGGTAGGTGTAAGTTCACGTGAAAATGGGTCTCCATATAGGCTCCATAAGTTTGTTATTTTGTGTAATCATTCATGCTAGTTGCCAAATGATGGTTCTTACATATGTTGGTGACTCACAAGGGCTACTAAGATCTGATCATTGAAGTGTATATACCAATAGTAAATACATTTAGAAGCTAGGTATTGTACGAGTACGAATACAGGTGCATACGAGTAGAATTGTTGATGAAAATGAACGAGGATGTAATTGTAAGCATTTTTGTTAAGTAGATGTAATTTGATAAGTGTCTTGAAGTCTTTAAAAAGTGTATGAATACATATTAAAACATTATATGTATATACAATTTAACTGAGTCGTTAAGTCATCGTTAGTCGTTACATGTAAGTGTTGTTTTGAAACCTTTAAGTTAACGATCTTGTTAAATGTTGTTAACCCATTGTTTATTATATCTAATGAGATATTAAATCATTACATTATCATGATATAATGATGTATTAATATATCTTAATATGATATATATATATACATTTAAATGTTGTTACAACGATAATCGTTACATGTATGCCTCGTTTCGAAATCCTTAAGTTAGTAGTCTTGTTTTTACATATGTAGTTCATTGTTAATATACTTAATGATATATTTACTTATCATAATATCATGTTAACTATATATATATCCATATATATGTCATCATATAGTTTTTACAAATATTAACGTTCGTGAATCACCGGTCAACTTGGGCGGTCAATTGTCTATATAAAACCTATTTCAATTAATCAAGTCTTAACAAGTTTGATTGCTTAACATGTTGGAAACACTTAATCATATAAATATCAATTTCATTTAATATATGTAAACATGGAAAAGTTCGGGTCACTACAGTACCTACCAGTTAAATAAATTTCGTCCCGAAATTTTAAGCAGTTGGAGGTGTTGACGTATATTCTGGAAATAAGTGTGGGTATTTCTTCTTCAACTGATCTTCTCGTTCCCAGGTGAACTCAGGTCCTCAACGAGCATTCCATCTGACCTTAACAATTGGTATCTTGTTTTGCTTAAATCTTTTAACCTCACGATCCATTATTTCGACGGGTTCTTCAATGAATTGAAGTTTTTCATTGATTTGGATTTCGTGTAACGGAATAGTGAGATCTTCTTTAACAAAACATTTCTTCAAATTTGAGACGTGGAAAGTGTTATGTACAGCCGCGAGTTGTTGAGGTAATTCAAGTCGGTAAGCTACTGGTCCGACACGATCAATAATCTTGAATGGTCCAATATACCTTGGATTTAATTTCCCTCGTTTACCAAATCGAACAACGCCTTTCCAAGGTGCAACTTTAAGCATGACCATCTCTCCAATTTCAAATTCTATATCTTTTCTTTTAATGTCAGCGTAGCTCTTTTGTCGACTTTGGGCAGTTTTCAACCGTTGTTGAATTTGGATGATCTTCTCGGTAGTTTCTTGTATTATATCTGGACCCGTAATTTGTCTATCCCCCACTTCACTCCAACAAATCGGGGACCTTCACTTTCTACCATAAAGTACTTCACACGGCGTCATCTCAATGCTTGAATGGTAACTGTTGTTGTAGGAAAATTACGCTAACGGTAGGTGTCGATCCTAACTATTTCCAAAATCAATAACACATGCTCGTAGCATGTCTTCAAGCTTTTCTATCATCCTTTCACTCTGCCCATCAGTTTGTGGATGATAGGCAGTACTCATGTCTAGACGAGTTCCTAATGCTTGCTGTAATGTCTGCCAGAATCTTGAAATAAATCTGCCATCCCTATCAGAGATAATAGAGATTGGTATTCCATGTATGGAGACGAATTCCTTCAAATACAGTCGTGCTAACTTCTCCATCTTGTCATCTTCTCTTATTGGCAGGAAGTGTGCTGATTTGGTTAGACGATCAACTATTACCCAAATAGTATCAAAACCACTTGCAGTCCTTGGCAATTTAGTGATGAAATCCATGGTAATGTTTTCCCATTTCCATTCCGGGATTTCGGGTTGTTGAAGTAGACCTGATGGTTTCTGATGCTCAGCTTTGACCTTAGAACACGTCAAACATTCTCCTACGTATTTAGCAACATCGGCTTTCATACCCGGCCACCAAAAATGTTTCTTGAGATCTTTGTACATCTTTCTCGTTCCAGGATGAATTGAGTATCTGGTTTTATGAGCTTCTCTAAGTACCATTTCTCTCATATCTCCAAATTTTGGTACCCAAATCCTTTCAGCTCTATACCGGGTTCCGTCTTCCCGAATATTAAGATGCTTCTCCGATCCTTTGGGTATTTCATCCTTTAAATTTCCCTCTTTTAAAACTCCTTGTTGCACCTCCTTTATTTGAGTAGTAAGGTTATTGCGAATCATTAAATTCATAGCTTTTACTCGAATGGGTTCTCTGTCCTTTCTGCTCAAGGCGTCGGCTACCACATTTGCCTTCTTCGGGTGGTAACGAATCTCAAAGTCGTAATCATTCAACAATTCAATCCATCTGCGCTGCCTCTTGTTCAGTTGTTTCTGATTAAATATGTGTTGAAGACTTTTGTGGTCGGTATATATAATAATTTTGACCCCATATAAGTAGTGCCTCCAAGTCTTTAATGCAATAACAACAGCGCCTAATTCCAAATCATGCGTCGTATAATTCTGCTCGTGAATCTTCAATTGTCTAGACACATAAGTAATTACTTTCGTTCGTTGCATTAATACACAACCGAGACCTTGCTTTGAGGCGTCACAATATATCACAAAATCATCATTCCCTTCAGGCAATGACAATATAGTTGCCGTAGTTAACTTTTTCTTCAACAATTGAAACGCTTTCTCCTGCTCATCCTTCCATTCAAATTTCTTCCCTTTATGCGTTAATGCAGTCAAAGGTTTTGCTATTTTGGAAAAATCTTGGATGAACCTTCTGTAGTAACCAGCCAGTCCTAAAAATTGGCGTATATGCTTCGGAGTTTTCGGGGTTTCTCACTTTTCAACGGTTTCAATCTTTGCTGGATCCACCTGAATACCTTCTTTGTTCACTATATGACCGAGGAATTGAACTTCTTCTAACCCAAATGCACACTTTGAAAACTTAGCGTAGAGTTTTTCTTTCCTTAACAACTTTAGCACTTTTCTCAATGTTCTTCATGCTCTTGGTCATTCTTTGAGTAAATAAGTATGTCATCGATGAAAACAATGACAAACTTGTCAAGGTATGGTCAACACACTCAGTTCATGAGGTCCATGAACACAGCTGGTGCGTTAGTCAACCCAAATGGCATAACCATAAACTCGTAATGACCGTAACGCGTCCGAAAAGCAGTCTTTGGAATATCATCCTCCTTTACCCGCATTTGATGATACCCAGAACGTAAATCAATCTTCGAATAAACTGACGAGCCTTGTAGTTGATCAAATAAGTCGTCGATTCTTGGTAGTGGGTAGCGGTTCTTGATGGTAAGTTTGTTCAACTCTCAGTAGTTGATACACAACCTAAATGTACCATCCTTCTTCTTGACAAACAAAACAGGAGCTCCCCACGGTGATGTGCTTGGTCGAATGAAATCACGCTCTAAAAGTTCCTGTAACTGACTTTGTAATTCTTTCATTTCGATGGGTGCGAGTCTGTATGGAGCACGAGCTATTGATGCAGCTCCTGGTACAAGGTCTATTTGAAATTCAACGGATCGATGTGGGGGTAATCCCGGTAATTCTTTCGGAATTACATCGGGAAATTCTTTTGCGACGGGAACATCACTGATGTTCTTTTCTCCAGGTTTAACTTCCTTGATGTGTGCTAGAATGATGTAACAACCTTTTCTTATTAGTTTTTGCGCCTTCAAACTGCTAATAAGATTTAATTTCGCGTTGTTCTTTTCTCCGTACACTATTAAAGGTTTTCCTTTTTCACGCATAATGCGAATCGCATTTTTGTAACAAACGACCTCTGCTCTCACCTTTTTCAACCAGTCCATGCCAATTATTACATCAAAACTCCCTAACTCAACTGGTATTAAATCAATTTTAAACGTTTCATCCCCCAGTTTAATTTCTCTATCCCGACATATATTATCTGCTGAAATTAATTTACCGTTTACTAATTTGAGTAAAAATTTACTATTCAAAGGCGTCAATGGGCAACTTAATTTAGAACAAAAATCTCTACTCATATAGCCTCTATCCGCACCCGAATCAAATAAAACATAAGCAGATTTATTGTCAATAAGAAACGTACCCGTAACAAGCTCCGGGTCTTCCTGCGCTTCTACCGTATTAATATTGAAAACTCTTCTGCGGCCCTGCCCATTAGTATTCCCTTGATTCGGGCAATTACTTCTAATGTGGCCCGGTTTTCCACATCCATAACAAACAAAGGCGGCATTACTTGTTTCGACACTATTTGTCCCTTTAGTTATGTTAAACTTTGGTCCGTAGACCTCACACTTTTTCGCACCATGGCCAGTTCTTTTACACTTGGTGCAAAATGTCGTGCAGAACTCATTCTGGTGGTACTCTTCACACCTTTGGCATTTTTGGTTTTTGTTGCCGTTGTTGTTATTGAGGTTGTTGTTGGGATTGTTATTGTTGTTGGAACGGTTGTTATAGTTGTTGTTGTTGTTGGGATAGTTGTTGCGATTGTGGTTGTAATTGTTATTATTGTTGTACTGGTGATTCTTGTCACTGTTTTCCTCCCACTTCCTCTTGAGTTGTTTCATGTTGGCTTCTTTGGCCGCCTGCTCTTTAATTCTTTCTTCAATCTGATTTATGAGTTTATGAGCCATTCGACTTGCCTTTTGTATGGAAGCGGGCTCGTGTGAACTCACATCTTCTTGAATCCTTACTGGTAACCCTTTTATAAACGCGTCGATCTTCTCTTCTTCATCTTCGAACGTTCCCGGACACAATAGGCACAACTCTGTGAATCGTCGTTCATATGTGATAATGTCGAATCCTTGTGTTCGTAACTCTCTAAGCTCTACCTTGAGCTTATTGAGTTAATTTCTAGGACGGTACTGCTCGTTCATCAATTGCTTGAATGCCGGCCACGGTAGTGCGTAAGCAGCATTTTGTCCTACCAGTTCAAGATAGGTGTTCCACCATGTTAACACAGTACCTGTGAAGGTATGCGTAGCGTACTTAACTTTGTCATCTTCTGTACACTTACTTATGGCAAACACCGATTCGACTTTCTCGGTCCACCGTTTCAAATCTATTGGTCCTTCGGTTCCATCAAATTCCAAAGGTTTGTAGGCAGTGAATTCTTTATAGGAGCATCCTACACGATTTCTTGTGAAATTAGTTCCACTGCTAGATCTAGAGTTATTGTTATTTTGCATCGCAGCCTGTACTGCGACTATGTTTGCTGCAAGGAAAACACAGAAGTCTTCCTCACTCATGTTCAAATTCTGATGAGTTGCCGGTGCCATTTCCTTCAAAAATAACCCAAAAGAATTAAGTTAATCTTATAGAATTTTAAGAGTAGTCAATAGTATTTCGTAGCATAGTATGAACTCATTTATAAAAGCTTTTTCTTCATATTAGTGTTTTATAGTTTTAATTCGGGTAGTACCTACCCGTTAAGTTCATACTTAGTAGCTAATATACAATTCAACTACTACAATTCTATATGAAAAAAACTGATTATAATAAAATTTTGCGTTCAAATTTTATAGAAAATTACAAACTTACAATACCACTATTATACATATAGGATGAAATATAACACATAATAACTTTGCTACTCGGCAGCTATAAAGGCAATTCAAGTTAATACGCAAGTTGTTCAGCAAAAGAAATAAAGACACGTAATTCATAAGTCCAGAAACAAATCATGCATTCTGGTTTTACTAAGACGACTTCCCATCCTTGGTCTTGTGGAAAGTAACCATTATAACCATTGGCTAGGCAGCATGTTGTAATGTCGTCAAAAGAACGAGGGTTTCGTAATGTCCAAAAGCTCCGTAATAATCTAAAAACCTTGTTTCTCACCCCAATTACTAAATCCGTCACTTGTGGGAAGGTTTTATTTAAAAGTTGTAATCCGATGTTCTTCTTCTCACTTTGGTAAGAAGCGAACATCACTAACCCGTAAGTATAACATGCTTCTTTATGTTGCATGTTAGAAGCTCTTTCTAACTCACGAAATTCTATGTTGGGATATGTTGAGTCAAAATAGGTTCTTAACCCGTAGCGTAAAATTGCATTTGGGTTCCCCGCATTTAACGCTTTAAAGAAAACACGGCGTAACTTACGGTCTCCCCAATGTGATATACCCCACCTATTAAAGGAAAGCCTTTTATAAACTAAGGCATTTCTGGAAAGTCTTTCAAATGTTTGACAAGTTAATTTCGCCATAACTAAATGTGCTGATGAATTCTGACCGACTCTAGACAAGATTTCCTCAATCATATCCTCTGGTAGGTCTTCTAAAATATTCGGTTGTCTACCCTTAACGTCCATTTTGTTTTTATACTGTAAAATAGACAAGGATTAGATTCGTAAAAGATAATTAACAAACAATACAAGCAATTTTTGCATAGAACATAAAAGTACAAGCACACTACAATACATATAATACACAACATGATTACAGCCCTCTAATCTGAATCACTGGTTTCTTCTTCTTCGGACTTGGTTCGTTTTCCTAATTTTCTAGGGATATATGGTGTTCATCTAATACGAGCCGTTGTTTTCCACAATGGTTAAGAAAAACCTGGTGGTTTAGAGGTTCCCGGGTTATTGTTACAATTTAGGAAATACGGACGTTGCCGATACATATAAAGTTCATCGGGGTTGGAATCAGGTTTCTCTATTTTTACACATTTTCCCTTATTATTTTCTTTTGCTATATTAAATTGGGTCGAGGTAATTTCTATAACATCATCAGAATCCTCATCGGGATCCGATTTATCGGAAATTGGTAATCTTCCCAATATTTTGCTTCCTCGGCGGAAACACCATTGGCCATTTTTAACTTTGGTCCGTTGGTTGAGGATTTTCTTTTATTTAATCGATTTACTGTAGGTATCAATTTTTCCTCCTCCGGAACCTCTTCTTCTTCTGGTTCTTCCTCTTTCGGTTCCTCCTCTTCCGATTCCTCTTCTTCCGGTTCCTCCTCTTCCGGTTCCTCCTCTTCCGGTTCTTCTTCGAGAATTTGTGAATCTTCCCAAAATATATTCGACTCTTCATTATTATTAGGTGAGTCGATGGGATTTGTACTAGTGGTAGACATCTATCACACAATATCAAACACATTAAGAGGTTAATATATCATATAATATTTACATGTTAATAATATATAGTTTCCAACAAAAGTGTTAAAAAATCGTTTTTAAAGAAAACACGGTCGAAGTCCAGACTCACTAATGTATCCTAACAAACTCGATAAGACACACTAATGCAAATTGCTGGTTCTCTAAGACCAACGCTCTGATACCAACTGAAATGTCCCATTCATATTGATTATTAACGTTCCATATTAATTGATTTCGTTACGAGGTTTTGACCTCTATATGAGACGTATTTCAAAGACTGCATTCGTTTTTAAAACAAACCATAACCTTTATTTTTATCGACAAGATTAAAAGGACACCACCTAGATTATCCAGAAATGATAATCTAAAAATATCACACTTACACACTACTAATACATATTGGTTTACAATATTAATATGTTACAACAAAGTAAATCTCGAATGCAGTTTTAAACAATATTATACAAACATGCTGACACCAAATCTTGTCCATATTTTAGCATGCAACAGCGGAAGCTCTTAATAATCACCTGAGAATAAACATACTTTAAACGTCAATAAAAATGTTGGTGAGTTATAGGTTTTACCTATATATTTATCAAATTGTAATAATAGACCACAAGATTTCATATTTCAATATACATCCCATGCATAGAGATAAAAATCATTCATATGGTGAACACCTGGTAACCGACATTAACAAGATGCATATAGAATATCCCCATCATTCCGGGACACCCATCGGACATGATAATTTGGAAGTACTAAAGCATTCCAAATTCCAGAATGGGGCTTGTTGGGCCCGATAGATCTATCTTTAGGATTCGCGTCAATTTGGGGGTCTGTTCCCAAATTCTTAGGCTACTAAGCTAAAAAGGGGCATATTCAGCTTCGATCATTCACCCATATAATGTAGTTTCATTTACTTGTGTCTATTTTGTAAAACATTTATAAAATTGCATGTATTCTCATCCCAAAAATATTAGATTTTAAAAGTGGGACTATAACTCACTTTCACAGATTTTTACTTCGTCGGGAAGTAAGACTTGGCCACTGGTCGATTCACGAACCTATAACAAATATGTACATATATATCAAGGTATGTTCAAAATATATTTACAACATTTTTAATACGTTTTACTGTTTTAATTTTATTAAGTCAGCTGTCCTCGTTAGTAACCTACAACTAGTTGTCCACAGTTAGATGTACAGAAAATAAAGCAATATATATTATCTCGAATCAATCCACGACCTCGTGTATACAAGCCTCAAGCTAGATCACAACTCAAAGTATATATAATATTTTGGAATCAACATCAACCCTGTATAGCTAACTCCAACATTACTGCATATAGAGTGTCTATGGTTGTTCCGAAATATATATATAGATGGGTCGATATGATATGTCAAAACATTGTATTCGTGTCTATGGTATCCCAAGATTACATAATATATTAGAATACATGTATAATACAATATGAGTTAGCTAGGATATGATTAATATAGATTTGTTACCAATTTTCACGTAGCTACAACAAGCAAAATTATCCAATCTTGTTTTAGCCATAACTTCTTCGTTTTAAATCCGTTTTGAGTGATTCAAGTTGCTATGGTTTCATATTGAACTTAAGTTTATGAATCTAGACAGATAAAGTATAATTTTATAGTCGGAAATACAGGTTACAAGTCATTTTTGTAAAGGTAGTCATTTCAGTCGAAAGAACGACGTCTAGATGACCATTTTGGAAAACATACTTTCACTTTGAGTTTAACCATAATTTTTGGATATAGTTTCATGTTCATAAGAAAAATCATTTTCCCAGAAGAACAAATTTTAAATCAAAGTTTATCATAGTTTTTAATTAACTAACCCAAAACAGCCCGCGGTGTTACTACGACGGCATATATCCGGTTTTACGGTGTTTTTCGTGTTTTCAGGTTTTAAATCATTAAGTTAGCATATCGTATAGATATAGAACATGTGTTTAGTTGATTTTAAAAGTCAAGTTAGAAGGATTAACTTTTGTTTGCGAACAAGTTTAGAATTAACTAAACTATGATCTAGTGATTACAAGTTTAAACCTTCGAATAAGGTAGCTTTATATATATATGAATCGAATGATGTTATGAACATCATTACTACCTCAGGTTTTTTGAATAAACCTATTGGAATTGAGAAAAATAGATCTACCTTCAAAGGATCCTTGGATGGCTTGAAAGTTCTTGAAATAGAATCATGACACGAAAACAAGTTCAAGTAAGATTTCCACTCGAAATAAGATTGTTAAAGTTATAGAAATTGAATCAAAGTTTGAATATGAGTATTACATTGTATTAGAAAGATATCTTACTATAAATAAGAAAGATTTTTTGAGGTTGGATGATCACTCAAAGTGGATTTGCAAGATTGGAAGTAAGCTAGCAAACTTTGAAGTGTTGTTAGTGTGTTCTTGAGTAGTTGTTTTATAACTTGGTTTATGTATGGATTTATGAACTAGATTGAGCTAGATTTTGTTGAAGATGATGAAGAACACTTAGAACAAAGGAAGAACACTTGAGAGAGATGAGTTTGATGCGTAAAAATTGAAATGGAAATGTGTTTGTGGTAGGTGTAAGTTCACGTGAAAATGGGTCTCCATATAGGCTCCATAAGTTTATTATTTTGTGTAATCATTCATGATAGTTGCCAAATGATGGTTCCCACATATGTTGGTGACTCACAAGGGCTGCTAAGATCTGATCATTGAAGTGTATATACCAATAGTAAATATATTTAGAAGCTAGGTATTGTACGAGTACGAATACAGGTGCATACGAGTAGAATTGTTGATGAAAATGAATGAGGATGTTATTGTAAGCATTTTTGTTAAGTAGAAGTACTTTGATAAGTGTCTTGAAGTCTTTCAAAAGTGTATGAATACATATTAAAACATTACATGTATATACAATTTAACTGAGTCGTTAAGTCATCGTTAGTCGTTACATGTAAGTGTTGTTTTGAAACCTTTAAGTTAACGATCTTGTTAAATATTGTTAACCCATTGTTTATTATATCTAATGAGATATTAAATCATTACATTATCATGATATAATGATGTATTAATATATCTTAATATGATATATATATACATTTAAATGTTGTTACAACGATAATCGTTACATGTATGCCTCGTTTCGAAATCCTTAAGTTAGTAGTCTTGTTTTTACATATGTAGTTCATTGTTAATATACTTAATGATATATTTACTTATCATAATATCATGTTAACTATATATATATATCCATATATATGTCATCATATAGTTTTTACAAATATTAACGTTCGTGAATCACCGGTCAACTTGGGTGGTCAATTGTCTATATGAAACCTATTTCAATTAATCAAGTCTTAACAAGTTTGATTGCTTAACATGTTGGAAACACTTAATCATATAAATATCAATTTCATTTAATATATATAAACATGGAAAAGTTCGGGTCACTACACTTATCATATTAAAAGCTTGGAATACCATCAACTAAGTCTTTAGAGACTAATCGATTAATACCCTTGTAATTCAGGTGAGACATCCGGTGATGCCATAACCATGAATTCTCCTTCATTGAACGAGTGACCAAACACATGGTTCCATGTGATGGTGCATCATTTAGGTCAATAGTATAAAGTGAAGGACAACTTTTACCCACAAGGAGATCGTTTCCATCGGTGGATTGCACCGAGCATTGACGACGTTCAAACAAAACTTTGAGATCTCCATCACAAAACTGGCTAACACTAAATAAACTGCACCCAAAACCCTCAACATATGAGACCCGTTTGATCGTTATGCCATTCTTCACAAAATCTCCATAACCCGTTATTGATGCAATCTCATCATTTCCAAAAGTAACCATTCCTAGGAATTTGTCAATGAAATTGACAAGCAAGGATTTATCGCCCGTCATGTGTCAAGAACAACCAGAATCGATATACCAAACACAAACGTCGAAACCCTATAAACGTTAATTTCCTAGAGTTTAGGTACCCAAAGTTTCTTGGGTCCTTTTCGGCTAGTACCAACAATAAACTTTGGATCAACAATGAGATAATCACGTAAAGCATCATGCAATTTAGACAATAAAGCATCATTTAAAACCACATTACATGAAGCATCATACGCAATATCAAGTTTTACATCGTAATCAGAAGTCTTAACACACAACTTATTCCAAGTAGATGTTTTATGTACAGACGAAAATCGAAACACATGAGATGATTTCCTAGGTCGACTAGCAGATTTCTTTGGTTTAGTTGCTACTTTCTTAGTCGTGGACTTAGGAACCCATACAGACTTGTAAGTCAAATTTGGATTATAACCTGTGACACGAAAAACACCTCTGTTAGTTAGACGTCCAAACTTTTCAGTTGACACATGAGATGATTGATTTTGTAAAATTTCCAATTTGATTTTACGTTCCTTTGCATCATACTCACTTAAATCAGGTTTTGGACTCTTGTGTTGTGTTGACTTGACTGATTTTTGTAAAAGACTTTCCTTTGATTGATTTGACATTAGAATCATAGGAATCTTTTCAGTTAACACAGAACCATTTTGAGAATGAACTCTCTTGACAATAAAATGTGTTGAAGGTGCAACTTTTGAAACACGGTTTCCAAATTGAGAACGTAGTGGGTTTTTAAGAATAGTAATGGGTTTTACATCCTTAGATGTTGTTGTCCCCTTCCCCTTCTTAGTTATCCCACCAACACTTGTAGACACAATGGTTTCAACAATGGATGATTGCTTAAGTGTGTTAGCCTGTTTCAGTTGAATTATTTTTTGTTTTAAGCTCTTAATCTCAAGACATAATTCCTCTGCAGAAACTATCACTTCACCTTCCTTAAAATCATAAGTACATTCTTTCTTAGGAAGTGGAGGCAATTTATCACACAAAGCAAGCATTTGTTCTAATGATTGACACTTAAGTTGCAAATCAATGTTTTCCTGTTCAACTTCACCTAGTATACGTCTCAAGTTTTGTACAATAGGTAAGTTCGCATAAAATTCATTCAAAGGATCAATTGGTTTGTCAAAGTCTATCAAATTTACAGGAGTTGGTTCATCTCGAGGTTCTACCTTTACATCTAAATCAATTTGACCTGTGGATTCTGCCTCAAAGAAGACAGTTAATTCATGTGCTAGGTCTTCACGATAAACATTATCAGAACATGCAAGCAAAGCAGGTAGAATTGGTTTCACATCAAAAGTTGGTTCATCAAACACCTTATCTATGGCAATAATGCTAGAACTAGGTTTGTTAAACACTTCATTCTCAAGCATTAAAATGTATTTCTCTAGCATGAGTGTTGGAATATAAACCAGTCTATGCTTAGGCACATAATTTTCATGTTGCATATTCTTTTCAGTTTCAACAAGTTCCTTCAAGAAATCAGGATTTGATTTACCCATTTTAGCATTGATTTTCTCATACATTAAACTAATTTGATGGTATTTTCTAGATTTGTGATTAACAATAATATCATCAAAATCAGCATCAGAAGCATGCACAAAATGATATGGTAAACCAGCTTGAAAATAATCAGAATGATATAATCCTGGAATCTTTTTGGAAGCATTTTCTAAGATCTTAGGATCTTCATAACCCAACCCCCACTTATCACCATGAATTGTTTTTGGTCTATTCATGAAAATCGTTTGTTTTGAAAGTTTCATATTCATGATAGCTTTGGATTGATCTGTTCGATAGAGTTTTTCCTCATATCGAGCAAGTTGTGTTTTCATTTGAAAAGACTCTTTTGACAACGAAGAGATTTTGGAGTCCTTTTCAATGATGGATTTTTCCAATTCAATAATTTTCTTGTTTAGCTTTGAAAGTGTGGGTTCATGTTGAGTTTTCAAATCAAAACTTTTTCTAAAAATTGAACTTTTTCTGCAAGTCGTTCCGATTTTAGACGATAATCTGTCCTTTCAACCTTAATCGGATGAACTGATTTTTTAAGATCTTCCAACTCAGTTTCCGTGGAGCTGAGTTGGATAGTCAATCTTTGAAGTTCCGATTGTAATTTAGATGAAGATGGTTTGGCCTCAAAAAGTTTGATTTTATCTTTTAAAACCTTGTTTTCAGATTTTAAACCTTTGACTTCTTTTGACATTGAGACCAGATTCTTCATCATGTCATTTTGCACTTTGATAAAATCAAGTGGAATTTCAGATGATTGTACCTCATCATCATCAGATGATGAGTCAGAATTCTCCATTGCTTCCGTAGCTTTGATGAGCTTAGTCACCTTGCAAACATTTGCATGTTCAACCTCTGGATCTGAATCGTCAGTCCAGTTAAACCAAGTATCATCAACCGGTTTCAGCTCTCTCCCAGTTTCTACAATCTTAGCCAACAATATTTTCTTCTTGTAGTAAGTTGCATCCCTCTTCTTAGGCATTTTGCATTCAAGAGAGTAATGACCAGCTTTGCCACAATTGAAACAGATTGAATCATCCTTCTTGGAATCATCAGCACGTTGTTGTTGTTTTGACTGATCAGCTTTCTTGTAGTACGAGGAAGATGATGAATTCTTGCGTTGATTGCTTGATTTGCCTTTGAATTTGTATTTGTTCAAGGCTTTTGTGAACATGGCTGATATCTTGACTAATTCAAGGTGAGAATCATTAACAACAGACAGATTCAATTCTTCAGAATCAGTTAAATCTTCAACAAGCACTTTCTTGGACAAGCTTTTGGAAGTCGTAAATGATTAGCTCTTCTTTTTGGCAATGAGAGCAAGAGGATCACTTGGAGATGACTCTTTCCTTCCTTCTTGAAGTTTAGACACTTCAGGTTGGTAATGCATAAGAACTCCAACAAGCTCATGAATAGTCATCTTATCAATCTCTTTGGTTGATCGAACAATGGTTCCATAAGGAAGCCAATCAGCATTGAGCTTTTTGAGAAATTTCATGTTGACTTCAGCATTTACTTTTATGATCTTGCACCTTTTCAACTCATTGAGAACACCATTGAAATGACGATAGGTATCCTTGAGTGGTTCATCAGATTCCTTCTTGAAGTCTTCATAAAATCCCAGAGCCTTATTCAATTTAGTAACATCTGACATGTCATAACCTTCTTGATGTCGTTTGATCTCATCCCATATATCTTTTGCTGTTGTGTTGCTATCAACATTTTCAAACAATTCATACGGGATAGCTTGCATAACAATGTTCTTTGCCTCTATGTCACCATGAGCTCTCTCACGTTTATCACCAGAAAGTTCATAGACTGGAATTGGCATACCAGTATCCGGATGATAATCTACAACTGAACCATCTCTCAGAGAAGCCCATATATACTTTGCTTTCTCACCCTTGTAGTCTATGTACTGAGTGATACGGTGAAGCCACTGAGTGTACTTGCCATCAAACAACACTGGAGGTAGATTCGGTAAAGATTCGGTATTACACAAATCTAAGATGAAAAATCACAACAATCTAAGAAGAATGTCAGATTTGGTAACAAATTCGATACTGTAGCAGATTCGGTATAGATTCTGTACTGTAGCAGATTCGGTAAACCAGATTCTGTAACAGAAACTGATCAGGAATACAAGTAACACACCCAGATTCAGTATAGATTCGGTAACCACAATACTTGAAGCCTGAGAACACTTAAACCAATGAATTAAGTGATACAGAGATTTAGATTCGGTATCTGACTCGGTAGTCAGATTCTGTATGAATATTAAGTTCAAACACAATTCAATCCCTTTGAATTAGATTCTGTAACCTTGCTGCACAATGAAACATGTTAGTATCACACAAAATAACAAAGATACCGAATGTACTGAATACCGAATGTCAACTGTAGCAGTTGATAATACCGAGTCTAAGTATGAAAACTTAGAATTTCAAACAAATCCTTTCCGAAATCACACCAACTAGCTGCGTATGAACAAACCGAATGTGATAGAATCACAAACACACCACAATCTGCAACACTGACTGAGAATTATTAACTTGAAGCAGATTCGGTATGGCAGTTACGATACCGAATGTGTATCAAATCTTCAAAACTTAAAGAATTGGTGAAATTAAACCGTCAAAAATGTGATTAAACACCTCACGATCACAACTGAAACCTCAAATCTTTACTTAACTACAGAATCAAGCTAGAAATGATGAATACCGAGAGTTTTAGCCACAAACTCTAAAAATCAACTTGATTCTCCATAATTGATGTTAAAAAGCTGTAATGATGATCAAAACTCTTTCTAATCAACCTAATACACCTTCACTAAACTTATCACAGGAATTTGAACGTCAGATTATCAGATTCGATTATACCGAGTTTGATTCAAAATACCGAGTGTGTTCAGATTCTATAATCTACAATCTCTGGATCGATCTAGTGATGTAATATCACTCCCTAGAAGCTCTGATACCAAATGATAGGTCTGATCATGTTGAGATTGAGAGAAATGATAAGATAGAATGAGATTCGGTAGGTGAGAAGAAGATTCGGTAAGAGAGAGAATCGGTACAAATTACATTCCTGTAAGACCCGAATATTTATTTTGTATACTTGTTTATTAAAGGCATATGAGATCGGGCTTCGTTGAATACTTATATATATTAAAATTGGAAAAGAGCTGAATCTGTCAATCTGCGCGCCGCGCAAAGCGGCCGCGCGCCGCGCAAACGCGCTGACAGAACCTATCTTGTTTTATTTATTTTAAATGAAGGGTATTTGGGTAATTTCACATGGGGCCGGATTTGTGGGCATTATCAGTTGGTTTAGATCCAACTTTGGATCATTTCACATCCATTCATCATCCTCATCCATTCTTAGAGAGAGAGGGAGGTTTAGAGAGAGATTGGAGGTTTTGGTGAAGAAGAAGCTCGAATCGTTCAAAGTCTCAGGTTTTAAAGTTGTTCCTTTCGTTCTCGGCTACGCGGTGATAGTATTGGTAAGCTCAAACTCCGAATTTCATCTATTTAATTTGATATTCAAGTTAGGTTTTTGAGTTAATTTGTTGTAATACCCTTTTAGGTGATGAAATGGGTTTAGTGATGCTAGTAATCGGGTTTATTGTTAATTGTTGGTGGATTTTGGGTTGGTGAACAAATTGGCCATGTTTAGAACTTGAAATTTAGTTTAATCACTTTAGTTAGCGATTATGGAAGTATTGGAACCCATTGGTGGTTGTTTGGTTGACTAACTTTGACTTTGGGTCAAATTAGGGTTTGGTGGTGACTATGACCCGATTGGCGATTTAATGAGGTTTATAAACTTAAAATGGATTAAGTTGAAGTATAGAACCGAGTTAAATGTGTTTTGGTGTCAAAACTTGTAAAGGATGAGATTTTGACCTTTATGGGTCAAAATTAGGGTTTAAGTGTCAAAATGGGTATGACACGTGTTTGGCACTTGTGTTCGGGTTTAATTGGCATATTAGGACCATTCTCACTTGTGTTAGTGATTATTGGTTAGTTTGGGTACGGTTTGTGCTTGGAAGTGCATTTGGGTCGAAATGGCACTAAGTGACGAATTGGGTTAATTTGTGAATCCAATCTAATTGTGTTGTGGTATTTGTGATAATGGAATAGGTATTTTCCATCGGCGAGTTGCGGTTTACTTGGAAGCTTTCTTCAAGACTTCAAGGTGAGTGATAATATCCTATATGCATATGTATGTGTAGGATGGGTGCGGGTCGGGTGAAGTGATTCTCGGTTATAGAGCTCACTTCACATATAGGTGGATTTGAAGGACTTGTGTATGAGTCCAATTGGCACGTTTGTGCGTCTTGGTTGACCATTTTTGGCGAAGTACACGTTTGTGTGCACGTTATCACACTTGGTTGTGATTTGGTTGTTATAACCCTAATGGCGAAGGGTTGATATGGTTGTGTGGTGGATTTTATAATCCCGTGACCGTGGGTTTTAGTATTGTGAAATGAATCTCGGGTAGTGCAGATTCATGGTGACTCGGGTTGTTCGGTCACCTTATTTGAGGTAGTGAATCTCGGGTAGTGCGGATTCACGATGACTCGGGTTGTTCGGTCATCTTATGGTTGAGAAGTGAATTTCGAGTTGTGCGAATTCACAAGGCTCGGGATGTTCGGCCAATGTTCGTGTGATTGAGGTTAAGGGGTTAACCTTGTGTATTATTATTATTGTATTATATTAATGTGTTGTTGTGTTGTAGCTAACCCTCCGGGTGTAGCTATTTGGCGATGTTTACTTTGTCGTTGGCGGACTATCTTTTGTGTTGTATCATTAGCTCGTTGCTTAGATCGTACGGTATGCTTAGTGTAGATGCTTTATACTTGGATGCTTCGGTATGCGGTATTTGTTTTATGTGGCGTATTCATTTTATACATATATATGTATGTAGTATGTTATCATTCACTAAGCATTAGCTTACCCTCTCGTTGTTGACTCTTTTTATAGATACGATGCGGACGGTGGCTCGGGTAAGCGCGAGGACTAGAAGACTTGCATAGTTGCTTTAGTGACTTGCTTTTGGATCGTTTAGGATTGGGTAGTGTATCCCCAATCGCCATGCTCGGCTTTGTTTGTATTAAAAGTCTTTTGGTCAAATGTTGTATTTCGGTACTTAAGGTGGCAAAATGGGTCAATGTGGGATCCACTTCGTAAACTTAATTTTATTAATTAAACGTGCTAGTTTTATATATATGAATTCATGGTTAAAAGCGTTTTGGCTAAAGACATCGGGAACGGGTCAAACATTTTGGCATTTTAAGTAAAACGGGACAGCGGGCTGCCAGACAGGTTCTGCGCGCCGCGCAACCTGTTGGCGCGCCGCGCAACTGGGTCAGTCAGCAAAATTTTTTTTTGTTGTAAAATTTAACGGGAATTGTCGTGGTTTGGTTTGGGTTGTTACAAGTGGTATCAGAGCATGGTCTAAGGGATTTTGGTGACTTGAGATAGGTGCCTAGACTTAGACTTTTGTGTGTGCTTAATTTGTTGCGGGACTTGTAGGATTACGGGTCGGAATGGGTTTAGTTAGTGCCTTGTTTATAGGTTGACTAACGTTTATATTAGTAATGCGGATATTATTAATATGCTCTTGTGTTGTGATAGTAATTCTCGCGTGTGTTTGTACCGCGTAGAATTTTGGTTGTGTTTGTTTATATCATCGAGCGAGGCGGTCGTTGTACTAACAAGTCGATGCGGCGTGTGTGCGTAATAAGAACTTGCAGACCTTATTACGGGTGCAAATCGTGTCTAACAAGTGATGTACGACGAGTGTTTAGCAAGATGGGGTGGTGTTGTGCGTGTCGTTTTATACGTGCGTGGACTAATCGTTTTGCATTCTTTAGAATGACGACGCGAAACGAGACCGAGACGAATGACACGGAATTTAACGCTAGAGTTACGGCCGCCGTTGCGGAGAAAATGAGAGCGTTTCGAGAAGAAATGGATGGGAAGTATTCCGAATTCCAAAATAGGGGTGAAATGGAGCGTTGTCTTAAGAGCTTCATGAGGACTAGACCCCCGATGTATGATGGGAAACCGGATCCTTTGGTGAGTACGACTTGGGTTTCGGATGTCGAAGGGTGTTTTCGTACTATGGAATGCCCTCCCGAGAAAAAGACGAGACTCGCTACTAGTTTGTTGCGGGGTAGGGCGAAGGATTGGTTGGATGGCAAGATTGATCTTGTCGGTGGTGAAACGTTTATGACGTTATCGTGGGGCGAATTTAAGGAGGAATTCTTCGAGGAGTTCCGAACTTCAGCCGATTTATCGGAATTGCGTTGTGAGTTGCGAAATTTGCAACAGGGTTCTATGGACTTGAATACTTTAAAGACGATTTTTATGTCGAAGGCTCGTTTTTGCCCGGAATATTTGGGGAATGATCGTTTGTTGATGGAGGATTTCTATCGAACCTTGAATGATGACTTGAAAGGTAAGATTAGCCGGGGCTACGCGAAATCGTTTGCAGAATTATTTGCGGTGGCTAGAGGTTTCGAGTCTTATACGCGATCGAAAAAGGGCGAACCTTCAAGTGAGGGAAGGGTTGTTTCTTATGGTGCTCCGAGTAAGAGGACTAAGGGTCCGAGTGCGAGTACGAGTAAAGTGGTAAAGGGCGCGGTGGAATCTCGTGCGCCTAGATGTTTCAATTGTGGCGTTAGGGGTCACAAGTTGTAGGAATGCACGATGCCGAGAAGTGAAGGCGGAATGTGCTACTATTGTCATAAAGAGGGACATCGCAAGCCGGATTGTCCCGAGTTGGCGGCGGCGAATGCCGCAAGGAGACGTTGAGGTACGTTTCGTTTTGATAAATATGTCTTTGAATATTTATTTATGTGGCGTTTATGTTCGGACTTGTTAATTGCATAGTGATTTGCATGTTATGGTTCAGGGTGACGTTCCTAACGGAAGTACCCTATGGTGATGTTTGGTTGTTGGACGAAGGGCGTAAGACTTGGTGTAACCAAGCATTCCTTAGTATTTGGGGAATGTTACTACCAAGCCACGGAAATGGTTTTGGTGTTCGATTGTTTAGCGCGTGTTCGCTTTTGGTGTTGAAGTGATGAACCATGAGGTTCGTCGGGTGATTGGAACCTTTGAGGCCGAGTGTTTAAAATCTCGATGTGTGTTGGTAATGGAGTCTTTATGACGCGACATTAGGTGCCTCTTTTATACCTACTAGCGTGGTGTCGACTCCGATTGTGTTGTGGTTACATTGTACTTAGGGTACCGGGAGAAACCCGTAGGTACATGAGTGACTAGGTGAAACTTGACAAACTAAAGCAATTGGATAATTGCGAGGGTATGGTTTGTGTAATCGTGGTACACTTTTCGTTCGAAGTGTTTAAGGATTGATTGAAATCCTTCGTGTGCTCAAGGTTAGAGCAAGGTGTGGTGATGGGTCGTGTGTACCCAATTGTTGGTAAAGTCTACCTTTGGTAGCATCGTACGGGTGTACGAGTTGTGATATAGGAACGTGTTTCCAAGTGGGGGAGTCGCACTCCTGCGCGAGGAAAGTGTTAGTGTGATATTTCGGATGATGATTTTGGTAGATCTGGAATTTTTACCGAGACCTAGTTTTGGGTCGATTCGTGGTAGAGTGCGATTTCGGATAAATTGTACTTATGGTTTGGATTGGAATCCCACCGAGGCGGTAATGTGGTAAATCTCGTTGAGAGATAATGGACGTGTTTGGTGAGCAAGGTGAAATCCTTCGGTTAAGGAAGGTGTGTGTCGGGTTCTCTTTTGGAGAATTCTTGTTCGGTACCTATGTTTGATATAGGTGGTTCTTGCTCGATTATGGTATGTAGATGATGAAGCATGACCTTCGGGGTCCGCTGACTTCATCGTGGTATTGATGATTAATGAAGCATGACTTTCGGGGTCCGCTGACTTCATTATAGTATGGTTGCGTGATGGAGCATGATCTTTAGGGTCCGCTGACTTCATCATGGGAGTACGTGATTGATGGAGCATGATCTTTAGGGTCCGCTGACTTCGTCATGAGCGTGGTGTTGAGATCGGTGAAGCATGATCTTCGGGTCCGCTGACTTCATCCGATATTGAGATCGGTGAAGCATGATCTTCGGGTCCGCTGACTTCATCCGATATTGAGATTGGTGGAGCATGACCTTCGGGGTCCGCTGACTTCATCAAGAGGGTTGTGTTGTGGGACGTGAATATCGGGTTGTTCGTATTCACAATATTTCGGGTAGTACGAATGTCCCTGTTGGTTGGGCTCATAGTTTGAGGTAGTGAATGTCGGGTAGTTCGGATTCACTAAGGTTCGGGTTGTACGGCCATCCTCGGTTATACTATGTGGCGGTAGTAGTGAATATCGGTTTACGCGTATTCACGATGACTCGGGTTTTGCGGTCATGTCGTTGTGAGATATATGGATTGGGTTGGTGGATTTCGGGTTGTGCGAATTCACTAAGGTTCGGGTTGTTTCGACCATCCTCCATACGTGTTTTGGCTCGGGTTGTTTCGGCCATGTTGAGTTGTAATCTATTGGTTGTTTGATACACCAATGGTGGGGTCGTGAGGACCATGTTGTGGGAACTATCGGTCGTTTTATGCGTCGATGGTAGGGTCGTGAGGACCATGTGGTATGATTAGTGGTGCGATAGCCGTATTTCGCTCACAAGTTTGTTACGGGTGTGACGATAGATGATTTCGTACCCCTTGGGATTTGCGTTCCCATAGCCGTTTTGGGCGCTATCGGTTTCTAACCGTTGGATTGTATTGTTACGGTAGTTGCGCATTGGTCGTATTGCGCACTACAAGGGATGTTTAATGATTAGGTGATATCCGTAAGGATTCGTTTGGTTCGGTTTCATCGTTTCGGGTTGTTGACCCTAGGTTGAGGCTTGGTTGCCTTGCGCGTTGTACTCGGTAATAGTACGCTAAGGGAATGATATCTCGGTACGAGGTTAGTTGAGTTTTCCCGATGTTAGGGTAGGAGCATGGTTTTAGTGCTCGGATTGTGGACTTGAGAAGTCGCGGGTGACGATTTAGTTGTGGAAGGCGATTCGTTAGAAAGAATTGCTTAGGAAGTCGGATTGAGACTTATGTCGAGGACCGTAGGGTGAGGTCTGTTTGGTTAAGTGATGAGGATCACGAGGACGTGATCGAGTTTAAGTGGGGGAGAGTTGTAAGACCCGAATATTTAATTTGTATACTTGTTTATTAAAGGCATATGAGATTGGGCTTCGTTGAATACTTATATATATTAAAATTGGAAAAGAGCTGAATCTGTCAATCTGCGCGCCGCGCAAAGCGGCCGCGCGCCGCGCAAACGCGCTGACAGAACCTATCTTGTTTTATTTATTTTAAATGAAGGGTATTTGGGTAATTTCACATGGGGCTGGATTTGTGGGCATTATCAGTTGGTTTAGATCCAACTTTGGATCATTTCACATCCATTCATCATCCTCATCCATTCTTAGAGAGAGAGGGAGGTTTAGAGAGAGATTGGAGGTTTTGGTGAAGAAGAAGCTCGAATCGTTCAAAGTCTCGGGTGTTAAAGTTGTTCCTTTCGTTCTCGGCTACGCGGTGATAGTATTGGTAAGCTCAAACTCCGAATTTCATCTATTTAATTTGATATTCAAGTTAGGGTTTTGAGTTAATTTGTTGTAATACCTTTTTAGGTGATGAAATGGGTTTAGTGATGCTAGTAATCGGGTTTATTGTTAATTGTTGGTGGATTTTGGGTTGGTGAACAAATTGGCCATGTTTAGAACTTGAAATTTAGTTTAATCACTTTAGTTAGCGATTATGGAAGTATTGGAACCCATTGGTGGTTGTTTGGTTGACTAACTTTGACTTTGGGTCAAATTAGGGTTTGGTGGTGACTATGACCCGATTGGCGATTTAATGAGGTTTATAAACTTAAAATGGATTAAGTTGAAGTATAGAACCGAGTTAAATGTGTTTTGGTGTCAAAACTTGTAAAGGATGAGATTTTGACCTTTATGGGTCAAAATTAGGGTTTAAGTGTCAAAATGGGTATGACACGTGTTTGGCACTTGTGTTCGGGTTTAATTGGCATATTAGGACCATTCTCACTTGTGTTAGTGATTATTGGTTAGTTTGGGTACGGTTTGTGCTTGGAAGTGCATTTGGGTCGAAATGGCACTAAGTGACGAATTGGGTTAATTTGTGAATCCAATCTAATTGTGTTGTGGTATTTGTGATAATGGAATAGGTATTTTCCATCGGCGAGTTGCGGTTTACTTGGAAGCTTTCTTCAAGACTTCAAGGTGAGTGATAATATCCTATATGCATATGTATGTGTAGGATGGGTGCGGGTCGGGTGAAGTGATTCTCGGTTATAGAGCTCACTTCACATATAGGTGGATTTGAAGGACTTGTGTATGAGTCCAATTGGCACGTTTGTGCGTCTTGGTTGACCATCTTTGGCGAAGTACACGTTTGTGTGCACGTTATCACACTTGGTTGTGATTTGGTTGTTATAACCCTAATGGCGAAGGGTTGATATGGTTGTGTGGTGGATTTTATAATCCCGTGACCGTGGGTTTTAGTATTGTGAAATGAATCTCGGGTAGTGCGGATTCATGGTGACTCGGGTTGTTCGGTCACCTTATTTGAGGTAGTGAATCTCGGGTAGTGCGGATTCACGATGACTCGGGTTGTTCGGTCATCTTATGGTTGAGAAGTGAATTTCGGGTTGTGCGAATTCACAAGGCTCGGGTTGTTCGGCCAATGTTCGTGTGATTGAGGTTAAGGGGTTAACCTTGTGTATTATTATTATTGTATTATATTAATGTGTTGTTGTGTTGTAGCTAACCCTCCGGGTGTAGCTATTTGGCGATGTTTACTTTGTCGTTGGCGGACTATCTTTTGTGTTGTATCATTAGCTCGTTGCTTAGATCGTACGGTATGCTTAGTGTAGATGCTTTATACTTGGATGCTTCGGTATGCGGTATTTGTTTTGTGTGGCGTATTCATTTTATACATATATATGTATGTAGTATGTTATCATTCACTAAGCATTAGCTTACCCTCTCGTTGTTGACTCTTTTTATAGATACGATGCGGACGGTGGCTCGGGTAAGCGCGAGGACTAGAAGACTTGCATAGTTGCTTTAGTGACTTGCTTTTGGATCGTTTAGGATTGGGTAGTGTATCCCCAATCGCCATGCTCGGCTTTGTTTGTATTAAAAGTCTTTTGGTCAAATGTTGTATTTCGGTACTTAAGGTGGCAAAATGGGTCAATGTGGGACCCACTTCGTAAACTTAATTTTATTAATTAAACGTGCTAGTTTTATATATATGAATTCATGGTTAAAAGCGTTTTGGCTAAAGACATCGGGAACGGGTCAAACATTTTGGCATTTTAAGTAAAACGGGACAGCGGGCTGCCAGACAGGTTCTGCGCGCCGCGCAACCTGTTGGCGCGCCGCGCAACTGGGTCAGTCAGCAAAATTTTTTTTTGTTGTAAAATTTAACGGGAATTGTCGTGGTTTGGTTTGGGTTGTTACAATTCCACAGCTTCTAGAACTCAGTTACAATGCAATGGCTATCTAATTAGGACTACTTAGGTTCCTTATATAGCCCTCTTCTAAGGAACCTTCATTTAAGCCTATTTCACATTAACACTATACAACTTCGGGGTCCTAACACAAACTCCAAAACACGGAGAAGAGTTTACTTCACAGGCGCAAACCGGAGGTTTTCTACTATAAATTTCACACACATAGGTCACAGGTATATAGGATGTATTTATATTGCTAAAACTACGATGAATTAAACTCAAACGTGGACTCCTAATTAAATACAATTCTGGCCACCTGGATGCTTCTTCGCAGTCGCGAAGCTCTTCTCCTTTTAAATATCACGGTTGCGAGAATCCTACAGTTCAAGATCCTTATTTTAGTCGACTTGTTTTCCTTGTTAAATTTGAACTTCGGACTCAACAATCTCCCACTTGAAAGAGACATTAAACAACCTTCAACGACCCGTCAACTATGTTTATTCAAACCCTAAAATAACTCTAGAATAGCCGATTACCAACTCCTTTTGATACTGTCAGATATACCCACCCGAATCACACCGCACTTCACTCGTTAACCTACAAGTAAGTGATGTCTTTCGACATCAAAAAACACCGCTGAGCGATAATCCAATCTCATAGTTACTAGCTTGGGTCATCTCAGTTTCTTGAGCCACCATCTTTGTAAACTAGAAAACCATCTCCTTACACAAAAAGATACATTGAAGTATGTCACACTTCAATCATAGGATTCTTTCATGATACAACATCGCCAAAACCATCGTTCTAAACACATCTAATCTCGAACCCACATGTTAACGGACACTCGTACATATTGTTCCTATCTATCTATGATTTTCTTTACCAACAGACGTCTTTATAGACCATTCATTAAGGCTCCCTGGTGAGAACGCAATCACCATCTTGAGATCTGCCACATTTTTCAACTTTCCTCTTTCTCGTTGGTACACTAACCTCCTCATAGCGTATGAATTTCACAAACAACATCTTCTCTCTCAAGCACGCTCCCACTGCACGATTAAGAAATAAACCATGGATTCCTGAGAAGAAACTTGGTTCGTATTACTGGTTAGTCAAAAATTACTTTGCCATCGGAGAATAAAACAAGTATTCGGAGTTCTAGTGTTACCCGGAATAAACACGCTAAACTTGAAAACCTTGGAGAAAAAAGTCGCTCAACCATCTCCACAACCCCACTAGCTGTCTAACTCCCAATGGCTTGATAAATTTCATCGGTTACCAAACTAACACCGAGTTCCTGAAACCCCCTACTTTCATGACCCGTCCTAATCCATCTGGACGAATACATTACATTTGGTTACATCGCAAGGTACTTGACCTCTATATGATACATTTTATAAACATTGCATTCATTTTTAAAAGACCAACTTTCATTAAATCGAAAGTTAACGGCATGCATACCATTTCATAATATATCCAACTATAATTGACTTAATAATAATCTTGATGAACTCAACGACTCGAATGCAACGTCATTTGAAATATGTCATGAATGACTCCAAGTAATATCTCTAAAATGAGCAAATGCACAGTGGAAGATTTCTTTCATACCTGAGAATAAACATGCTTTCAAGTGTCAACCAAAAGGTTGGTGAGTTCATTAGTTTATCATAAACAATCATTTCCAATATTTTAATAGACCACAATATACTCATATTTAGAAAACAATCTGTGCAGGTCTGCTCACTGCTGTAAAAATCATTCATATGAAGAACACCGGAACCTTTCAAACAACTCACCAACGGTAGCTAATGCGGAGTGCAATGACAAAATCATCTCACCGTGGTAGTTAATACAATATAATTCTTACAACGGGGGCTAATGCGTACGCAATGCAAAATCATCCCTCCGAGGGTAGCTGAAACGGGGGCTAATGCGTACGCAATGCAAAATCATCCCTCCGTTACCAACTACAAAGTTGACTATAATACAATACAATACATCGGGGGCTAGTGCGTGCGTGCAATGCAAAATCATCCCGCCGATGGTAGATAAAATGGGAGCTATGCGTACGCAATGCAAAATCATCTCTCCGTTTACTACTAAATCGAACCTCTGAATCTAAATAATTCTATCATAGAATATAGTTTTGAATATTTGTGTCTATTTCGTCAATCATTTATAAAAGCAGTTCATGTATTCTTAGTTCAAAAATATATCTTAAAAGCATTTAGGAAACAGTTATAAAAACAGCGCATGTATTCTCAGTCCCAAAAATGTAAAGAGTAAAAGGGAATCAAATGAACTCACAATATTGTATTTTGTAGTAAAAATACATATAACAACATTGAACAATGCAGGGTTGACCTCAGATTCACGAACCTATATCAATTATATATATTAAAACATGTAATTGTAGTCGAATAATTATATATATTATTATTATTAATAATATACTTGTTTATATTATATGGTATATAGATAATTTAATATATTTAATTCATATATTTTACATCGTTTATAATTATTATGTTAAATGTTAATATGGTTTAATTAATAACATTTTATTGATAAAATATAGTAATAAGTAATATTAGTATAATCATAATATGTTTTTATACAAAGTTTTTGTTTGTAACAATAACAATTATAATAACGGTGTTAATAATAATAATAATAACGATTTTTCAGTTTTTAAATCTTATTTGTAATTCATATTAATATTTATATGCGTAATAATTTTTAGTGATAATGATATTGATAATACCAATGATAATATTAATAGTAGTAAAAAAATGTTACTTCCAATGATAATACTGGTTGTTAACAGGTATGACAGATTTAAAAGTAACGTTACTTTTAGTAGTAATTGTAATAATAGTAATACTAATACTGATAATAATAATAATAATAATAATAATAATAATAATAATAATAATAATAATAATAATAATAATATTAGTAATATTCATAATACTTGTAACTATGATATTAATGATAATAATTACTATAATACTAGTAATAACAATAATAATAATAATAATAATAATAATAATAATAATAATAATAATAATAATAATAATAATAATAATAATAATAATAATAATAATAATAATAATAATAATAATAATAATCATAGTAATAATAATTATTATCATAATAATAATAATAATAATAATAATAATAATAATAATAATAATAATAATAATAATAATAATAATAATAATAATAATAATAATAATAATAATAATAATAATAATAATAATAATAATAATCCTACTCATAATAATAATAGTAATACATATATTAGTAAGATTAATAATAATACTAATAATTATAATACTTTGTAATAATTATAATAAATGAATAATAATAATAATAATAATAATAATAATAATAATAATAATAATAATAATAATAATAATAATAATAATAATAATAACTAAAAATGAAAACTACCTCAAAATCGATTTTTAAAAAGGTTTGTCACCAGCTGGAATCGAACCCGAGACCCCTCGAATACCCGAACACCCCTTTAACCATTGATCCAGTCATGTTTTCCTTGATTTATATTCCACCCGTTTTTTTTATTTAACCAAAACTTCTGTTTTTCTTATACCTCCTTCTTGATGATAATTAAATCGAACCGAGGCAAAAATCATAACCACAATCAAAACGGATTTTGAATTTTAGACTCTTATTTGCAACAGAAATAACTTGCAATGTATAATTTAATTCTTCTACAAAAAAAATTGAATATGTTGCAGTCGTGAAACAAGAACACCAAACTCAAATGATGATTTTGAAATTGAATCTGTTTTATACTATGATTACAACATAAAATATGTTGCAAATCACTACTAGAAACTTTATAGCTCATCAATTGGACTCAAATCATCAAAACGAGTTCAAATTTCTTAAAGATCAAACTGTTTGACTTTTTGAATCATAACTTTGACTCATAAATTAGAACTTGATACAAAGAGTTGAGAATTGAAACTTTGCAGAAGGTTTCAGTGAAAGATTTATAACAGCTTTGCATTTATAGTTTTTGAAATCGGATTCGTATTTGAGGTTTTGACATTATACACCAAGAACAGGGTACGGTGGGTGTTCTTCATGTGTTTTCTGATTTAATTCGATGGAGTAGAGGCTGTAATGGTTCTTAGTTGGTAATGAAAATGCATAAACGAATGAATTAATTAGTATTAGTATGTAATTCATTTGGTTTATAGCTAGAAGAGAGTCGTCAATAATTTTAATCGTACAGACTAAATAATAAAAAAAATAAAGTGGATGTCGACTATTAACAAAAACTTGGCTCGTATCTGTGATTCCAAATTCGACTAGTAATAATTGGGAGACCAAAAACAGAATCAAAAGCAGCTTGATAGGTACATGTAACAAATTTGTACGGGTTTAACATAATTTATAGTTTATTTAATAATTACAAATAAATAATAATTATATTAGTTATAATAACAATTGTATTGATAATAATAATAAATAATATTAATACAGATAATAATAAAATTGGTAATAATCATGTTATTAATAGAATGTAGTATTTTGTAATAAATTTTCATAATAATAACATTAATAATACTTATATTAATAATTATAATAATAATAGATAATAATAATGATAAAAAAATATGATACTAATAATATTATTCATAATACTAATATAATGATACTAATTATAATAACATTAATATTATTAATGATAATAATATAATAATATTAAATAATATTAATATAACAATTTATACATATCAAATTTCATATTTATACACTAATATTATTAATATTGATATTTAACATTAATATTTATTTTTATGATAATATTAAAAGTAATAATATTATTATAACAACTATATTTTAACTTGTATTATATATTATCAATTACATAATATAATTATATATAATATGACAACCTTTATTAAATATTTATTATTTATGAATTAACTATATATTATAATATACATATAATATTAATTATTCATAGAAATCGTATATATGTATATATAGATTCATTTTAAATTCACACTTTATTATTTGGTATTCTATTTTACATATTTAATTCTAATGCTTAAATTATATTTTAAAATTTTAAATTAATACACGTATACTCACATTTACATGTATATATTTATTTACAAACAATTGTTCGTGAATCGTCGGGAATAGTCGAAGGTCAATTGAATATATGAAACAGTTCAAACTTTTTGAGACTTAACATTACAGACTTTGCTTATCATATCGAAATCAGATAAAGATTAAGTTTAAATTTGGTCGAAAATCTTCAGGTCGTCACACAAACGATCTTAGAAAGCTTAAGTTCCGGGACATACAAGATTATCCACCCCTCTTCCATCATCTAAAGATTCTTAATTGATCACTTTCGAATAAAACCGCTCCTTTTGTTGAACCATCAACCCGAGCAACAGTCGAACATATTCCATCATCCTTCAACAATCAATTTCCTTACAAGGAACTCTAACCCGCCTGCATATTCCAAACACCTTGGAATATCGACCAAACACCCATGGTCATCCCGTTCCAAAACACACAAGCACCAAAATTCCCCGATAACCCCCGTTGCCGACTTTCAAATTGATGCACCCCGTTTATTACAACACTGCCCAAATCTGAGTTAAACCATCCTACTGAGCTCCCATAACAAACCAACATCCTCGAAAACACAGCTCGTATCTCTTGAGGTTTCACCAGACAAAACCGTCTCGCACTTGCGTCATCAAACTTTAAAATGTTCATCTCGAAGCTACTCAAATTCTAAAATTCGTATATGAAAATCCAACGGTCCGACTAGACACAAACTTTTACCACATGTAGCACATTTGTGTCTACTACCTACAGCCCAAAATTCAGGTCGATTCGACGGTTAACAGACACGCTATGAGTTTTCTCCTATAGTAGCGCATGAACATCCGAATTTTGATCAATACTTCCTTCGCACGAGATAGCGAGGAACGTGAGCTAGATTCGTCACCCGGATCTCCCAAAAATCTCTCCGCAATGAAATTATCGACCGGACCCCTGATTCCGTAACCCTTCGCAACCAAAAAATCACCTTCATAATACAAACGAAGCGTACGAAAAAATGTATAATAACTTTTCAGAACCGTTACCCGAATCCTGATGTGATTAATTCTTCCGGATACATAGACATACCCATGAGTTCATCACAACCGATTAAGTCACCCGGTCTCGATAAATGTTGCAAAACAAACCCTTAAGCCCTTCGTTTACTAACCCGATGATATATCACTAATCATCGACTATATCGAAAACCTTACTTTCAAACCGCCATCGTGCCCGATTCTCAAACCTTGAAGCTCTAATATCACTTGTTAGGATTATTAGAACCAATAAGACGAATGAATTAACCCAATCATTCACCCACAAACGATAAACAATATTGCTAAAGCATACGAACGATAAATAAATGCATAAAACAACACGGATTTAACGTGGTTATATCTCAACTCCAAAATACGGAAAAAGATTCATTTCACGAGCGCAAATCAGAGATTTTCTACTCTAAATTTTGTGCACATAGGTTAAAGGTATATCAGATGTATTTATAATGCTAAAACTAAGACCAATTAGACTCAAACATGGACTCCTAATCCAAATACACTTCTGGTCTCCTGGATGCTTCTTCGTGATAGAGGTCTTCTCCTTTTAAATCTCGCGATCGCGAGAATCCCACAGTTCAGAATCCTTGTTTTTGTCGACTTCTTTTCCTTGTTTGATTTGAACTTCACACTCAACCATTATTATGATAAATTCACCATATATATGTAGTAAAAAAGAATTGTACTCTACAACCCTTAACACATATTTGTGGTGAATTTATCAAAAATTATAGTGAATTTATCATCACTCAAAAAAATATTTGTAACCCCTTTACTAACTAGTTAAAGTTTGTATCCATTATTACAGCTCTAATTACAAGTCTAATTACAAACACCCTAAACTCATTAATGCTCACGTTTTGTACGTATAAGTGTATAACAACATACAAATTCTCGTACGAATTCTCGTACGAATTCTCATTCTCACGAGTTCTATCATGCTCAAGGTTTTCTGGTACATTCTTCGAAATCTAAATCCTACAAATCTTCGGCCAGTGATTTGGTATGTTTGATCGTTGGTGGACACAACATTCGGCCATCATGTTTGAATCTCCAATATTTCGGCCAGGGTTATTCACGATAACCACATGAAGTCAGAATGTTGTTGTCCCTAAACCCTCAATATTATTGCACAAGTATCTCTACCTTAACTCGTAAAAATATTCTTGTTCGAATGCTCATTTTGTTAAATGATTTTGAAAATATATTCAAGCTCATATTCAAATTTATTGAAGCTTGACTCGAATAAAATTTTGAACTAGTCGAGGTTGAAGAGAACCCGTACTCCCATAGTTCCATCTCATGCATCACCAACTCGGCAACACCTTCATCTTAACATACCGGAAATCATCTATTATAATGGTTTTTAGTTTGTACACATTTTTTGAAAATTATGCTAAATATAACATGACACAAATTTAATGTTGCAAATTTGATTTTCAATGTATTATTGTGTAATTTGTCGTATTAACATCGGTAAACATCAATAACTAAATTCAAAAGTTTTCTTTGTGTACTTTTTATATTCCACTGTCACCTCTATTCTATAATCCGTATGTAGTCTTAATGTTGCGTGAAAAAGAGATGAAGCGCATATATATACATATAGTAACATGAATGTTACAAGTAAATATCGTGCACGTACTAGTTAATACTATAGTTTGACCTTGGCTGTTTGGCACCTTGCATATATATATATATATATATATATATATATATATATATATATATATATATATATATATATATATATATATATATATATATATATATATATTGTTATAATTCAGTAGGCTTATAACTACCTTTAGTGGTTTGATTCTTGATGTTATAATTCAGTAGGCTTATAACTACCTTTAGTGATTTGATTCTTGATTAAGAATACTAATAATGAAGTGTAAGAATAAAGATGATAATGGAGAGAAAGAAAGAAACACTTTGTAAGTGTGAGAAAATGGTGCAAGTTTAATGCTTGCATTCATGGCTATTTATAGCAAAAATATCACAAGTTTAGGTAATACAATAATATTACTTTTGTGTATCAATAATTGACTATCCATTTATATATATATATTTATATATTATAACACTCCCCCTTGGATAGCAATTTTGTTTGTTGAAGATCAACTGTAAGTTACTGCCTCGTTAAAAACCTTGCTAAAGAAAACCCAGTGGGAAAAACTTTAGCTAAGGGAAAAAGAGTGCAGCATGGAGTTGACTCCCCCTCAAGTAGACATCGCTTCGGTTGTTACATCTTTTGAACATGTCTCATGCCAATGTTATGAACGTGTGTTCTGAAAATAGCAGTTGGAAGTGCTTTCGTGAAAAGATCAGCAGAGTTTTTGCTGGATTGAACATATCTCATTTCAATCTCGTTGTCCTTAATGAGATTTTGAGTGTATGAGAAGAATCTAGGAGGTATGTGTTTGGTTCGGTCACTTTTGATATACCCTTCTTTCATCTGTGCTATGCAAGCTGCATTATCTTCATAGATAATTGTTGGACTTTTATCGCGTTCTAGTCCACAAGAATCAGTAATGATTTGTGTCATTGATCTCAACCAAAAACATTCCCGAGTAGCTTCATGTAATGCAATCACTTCGGCATGATTTGATGATGTAGCAACAAGTGTTTGTTTTTGAGAACGCCATGATATTGCAGTACCTCCATTTAGGAATACATATCCAGTTTGAGATTTAGCTTTATGTGGATCGGATAAATAACCTGCATCAGCATAACCAACCAAATCTTGTTTTGATTCGTTAGAATAAAATAATCCTAAATCAGTAGTTCCTCGAAGGTATCGAAATATGTGTTTGATCCCATTCCAGTGTCTTTTAGTAGGAGCAGAGCTGAACCTTGCCAACAAATTAACTGCAAAAGAAATGTCAGGTCTTGTACAATTTGTAAGATACATAAGAGCTCCAATTGCACTAAGATATGGTACTTCTGGTCCAAGAATATCTTCATGATCTTCACATGGACGAAATGGATCAGTTTCAACATTGAGTGATCTAACAACCATAGGAGTACTTAATGGTTTTGCCTGGTCCATATTGAAACGTTTCAAAATCTTATCAGTATATGTTGTTTGATGTACAAGTAAACCATTAGGCATATGCTCAATTTGTAAACCAAGGCAATACTTGGTTTTTCCGAGATCTTTCATTTCAAATTCTTTCTTTAGAAGTTGAATGGCTTCATAGATCTCTTTATTTGTACCTATGATGTTAAGATCATCAACATAAACAGCTATGATCACATATCCGGATGTTGTTTTCTTAATGAAAACACAAGGGCAAGTAAGGTTATTTGTATACCCTTTGCTTATCAAGTAATCACTTAATCGGTTATACCACATACGTCCCGATTGTTTTAACCCATATAAAGATCTTTGTAATTTAATCGAATACATTTCTTTGGGTTTTGCATTTGATGCTTCTGGTACCTTAAATCCTTCAGGTATCTTCATATATATATCACTATCAAGTGATCCATATAGGTAAGCAGTCACAACATCCATGAGATGCATTTCTAAATTTTTAGAAACTGCCAGGCTGATTAAGTACCTAAAAGTAATTGCATCCATAACAGGGGAATAAGTTTCTTCATAATCAATTCCCGGTCTTTGAGAAAAACCTTGAGCTACAAGTCTAGCTTTATACCTTGTAACTTCATTTTTCTCATTTCTTTTTCGGACAAAAATCCATCTGTATCCTACAGGTTTCACATCTTTAGGAGTGAGAATGATGGATCCGAAAACTTTTCTTTTATTGAGTGATTCTAATTCAGCTCGTATTGCTTCTTTCCATTGAGCCCAATCATGTCTATTTTGACATTCAACCATAGATGTTGGTTCTGGATCATCATCATTATTCATGATGTCATATGCAACATTAAATGAAAATTTCTCATCAAGATTTTTCATTTCATTTCGGTTCCATAATATTTTTGAATATGCATAATTGATTGCAATTTCTGTATTGACATCATCAATCTCCTCTGCAGTAGGAGTACTGATTTGTGGTTCTTCTTGAACACTTTCTTTTACTTCATTATCAGCTGATTTTCTTTTTCGAGGATTTTTATCCTTTGAACCAATTGGTCTTCCACGTTTCTGACGTGGCAAAGATTCATGAGTGACGTTATTGCCAGCTTTTGGAATTTCAATTCGAGCTGGAGTATTTACTGCTGGTATATATGATTTTGTCACCGTTTTTGTATCTGTAAATGCATCAGGCAATTGATTTGCAAGTTCTTGTATATGCATTATCTTTTGAACTTCTGTCTCGCATTCTTTTGTGCGAGGATCAAGATACTTTAATTGAGGTTCACACCATGAAACATCATTTTCTTTATTTTTCATTTCTCCCCCTAATCTAGGGAACAATGTTTCATTAAAATGACAATCAGCAAAACGTGCTGTAAAAACGTCACCTGTCATAGGTTCAATATACCTTAATATTGAAGATGTTTCATATCCAACATATATTCCCAACCTCCTTTGAGGACCCATTTTTGTACGTTGTGGTGTCGCAATTGGAACATACACTGCACAACCAAATGTTCTAAGATGGGAAATATTTGGCTCTTGACCAAAAGCAAGTTGTAGGGGGGAATATTTATGACTTGCACTTGGTCTGATGCGAATCAATGCAGCAGCATGTAAAATTGCATGACCCCATATAGATACAGGGAGTTTTGTTCTCATTATCAATGGTCTAGCAATTAACTGTAAACGTTTAATCAATGACTCGGCTAAACCATTTTGTGTATGCACATGAGCAACAGAATGTTCAACAACAATTCCTATAGACATGCAATAGTCATTAAATGCTTGAGATGTAAATTCACCAGCATTATCAAGTCTCACCCTTTTAATGGTGTAATCAGGAAAATGAGCTCTCAATTTAATAATTTGGGCAAGAAATTTTGCAAATGCCACATTACGGCTTGATAACAGACAAACATGAGACCATCTGCTAGATGCGTCTATTAGAACCATGAAATATCTAAATGGTCCACATGGTGGATGAATTGGTCCACATATATCACCTTGAATTCTTTCAAGAAACATTGGTGATTCTTTCTCAACCTTAAGTGGTGAGGGTTGATGATGTAGCGTGAGGGTACGAAATAGTATTATTTTTAATACAAAATACTACAAAATATGACACAAGTTTTATTAATTTACGGATGGGATATACCTAAACCTTGCTACAACACTATAGGCAGTGTACCTAATCGTAGAGTAGTGTAGTTTTTAGTAAGTCCGGTTCGTTCCACAGGGAGCTGGTGATACTTACTATATTTTTAACTATATTTATACAAAATATATATAATTATATAAGTAGTAATATTATTATAAAAGGGGGGTTTTACCGTTTAATGACCGGTTTGTCGATTCTATATTTTAAGCGTAAAGATAAATGACGATAATTAAAGTGCGTAAAATAATGACAATAAATAAAATGACAGTAAATAAAATTGCGAGTAATAAAATGACAGTAAATAAAGATACGATGAGAAATATAATAAAAGAATTATGCTTATTTAAACTTCCGTAATCATGATGTTTGACGTGTTGATTTTAATTTATTACCATGGGTTAATTGTCCTTTGTCCTGGTTTATTTGATACGTCTATCTGGTTTTTGTCCATAATAGTCCATCGGTCATAAATATAAAGTGCGAGTATCCTCGTCAAATTACCCTTATACCCGAAGTCAAATATTCCAACTGATTAAAGATTTAAACTGTGACGCAGTTATCACTTCTGTCAACAATTACACCAGTTATCACTGTATGTAATCCACCCCTGTTTTAATTAGTTTATGAATATTAATTCATCCACTTGATCAGAATGAATAATCAATTACCCAACCCAATTGATTAATTAAATGATTATAACAGATTCCATATGAACATCACTAAATAGGACAACCATAATCATTATTAATTATTAGGTTAATTAATTTGAAGATAGGTTCGACAGACTCCAATGAGTTGTCACTCAATTAGACAATACCCCCCATCTATTAATAGCCCATAGTTCAATTTCCACAAGTGTCGTTCTTTTGTTCAAACCCCAATTATGGTACAAAGCCCAATTACCCAATTTTAGTAATTAGCCCAACATCATGATTACTTCGTTTTAAATAAGCATAATAATAACTTAGCTACGAGACATTAATGTAAAAAGGTTGAACATAACTTACAATGATTAAAAATAGCGTAGCGTTACACGGACAGAATTTCGACTTACATACTCAAAAGATCTCTATCATAAATCTTATTATTATCATAATTTAAATTTAGAATTAAGATTATTGTTATATCTTATTACATTAACATTATGATAGAGATATAGAATATAGATATTGATATTTGATATAGAAAAATAAGAAAAAGATAGAAAGAAAGAAAAAGATCGTAAAAAAATCTCTCCCTAATTCATCGAACATATCGTTCGTTTTATAGGCAAATTAGAATTCAAATTTTCATTTACGACCCCTGAACTATGCTCAATTAACAACTTTTTATTATTTAATATTATTCTTATTATGAATTATTTAAATATTATATTTTATTCTTGTGCATAGTTGACTTGTAATTTTTACACCGTTGCGTCGAGCGTTGAGAGTTGGTTCATGTCCTGGTTTCGGATTTTCGAACGTCCTTTCGTACAATTTTATATCTTGTACTTTGCGTTTTGTAACTTGTACTCTTGTCATTTTTAGACGTTCTTCATCAATAATTTGAACCTTTTTGAATGTATCTTGTACTTTTGAGCTTTTTGGACCTTTGCGTCTTCAAATCTTCGTTTTTGTCTTTAAATCTTCATTTTCGAGCGATTTGCGTCTTTCGTCTTCGTACTTATTTATTTAACTATTACAACTAAAAATAAGGAAATTACATTTAAAAACTTTACATATTGGAACGATATTGCTACTAAATATATGTTCATTTGGAGCACTATCAAATATCCCCACACTTGAGCGTTGCTTGTCCTCAAGCAATACAGAACTTGAAATAAAAACATACATGAATCACTTTTTTATTCATCACATTTTGTACATCAGTGATTTTGATATAGCGGTATAAACAATGACAGTAATGATGGTTAAAGGTGGGTGTGTCATCCACAGTTGCCTCGGGTTTAGGTCAACGACACTTGCAATCAAATAGCCGATTTACTTTCGGTTTCCAAAGCAAAGTGCACATTTGAAAGGCGGTTTACAGTCCCACATGACTATAAAAATTTAGATCCTTTAAGGAAATTGGATCTTTATGAAAACATTTGATCTTTTGAAAATTCAAGCTAGATTTTACCCTAGACAAGTTTTCTGATTTGATCCATCATCGGTGTTGCAAAATATATTTGTGGATCAATATTTTGGCTAAAACTTTTAGGTTCGTGTAATCCACTGCTATCCCGGTATCGGAAAGCACACATCCAGTTTACTTGTTCCGTATATTACCTTTCGGCAAACTACCGTCCGGTTGTAAAGGAAAGCGATGAACAAGAAACTGTTAAGGCAATGTCCCGTGACATGCAGATGATTATGGTCTTATTAACGTGTCGGATGCTAGAACTATCCTTGGTAGGAGCGATAGTAAAGATCATCCTATGATTTTTCGGTCTGGCACAAGGTCCTGTCTCCGACCATGCTATGCAACCACCGTTCTTACGGTTGACACCCGATTTGGTTCAGGTGACCTAATGAATTCCAGGTGAATTTCTTAGGATTTTACGTTCAATGGTAATGAACGCATTGAAAATGGGTTTTCAGAAAACAAATCGGTTTGTATTTTTGATCAAAATATTTTCTCGTTCAAGCTCGAGTTTAGATATCATTGAATTCCATGAGTTTGTAATTCTCAATCTTTAAAGTCAATCTCAAGGATTGAGTAATATCAGGCTTAAAAGGTGATTTTTGATCTTTTAAGGAGATTATCCTTTCTGGGGATCTGATTCATTAGTCTTATCCAGCTAATTTGCACGGTGCCTCCCCATTGTACGAGATAAATCCTTCTCATGGTTAGGATAAATCTGACCACATGGCGACCCTGTTTGATGCTGAGGTCCGTGGATTTCCTGCTGATTTTAGTGATGACTTTTCTAGATTTTTCGTCAACCTACAGCTGGTCTGGACGACAACTTCATGACCTAAATCAAGAAGCGCGTGTCTTTTTCGGAAGACTTTACTTCCTTTTAATGATGGAATTGATTCATCGTGTAGATCCATCTTTCTTTCAAATGTATTACAGTAAACCGGGTAAAACTGATTAGTATCGTCCAAAGCAAAAGTACCTGCAATAAACTTGTACAAAAATATGTGATATATGTTTTAAATTGAATAACTTGGTACATTCTTCCCACACTTAGTTTCTTTCTTTGCCTTTTTATTTTCTTTTATTTCATTTTAAATGAATTCAAGCGTTTTAGGGTGTTTCTAAATTTATGTCCTTTTCGAGGTAACGATAATTTCGGTATTATCACCTAGTTTTCACCGTTCATAAATATGTATAAACATGATTTTAAATTCATTTAGTTGAAAATTTTTCAAATTTTCACAAAATTTGGCAAATAAACTAAGTGCAAACCCGAGAGAATTTATAACCCTTCCCCACACTTGAGATCATGCAATGCCCTCATTTGCATGAAATCAGACTATAATTATAAATTCATGAGGGTGATTAGTGTAGAAAAGTGATTAAAAATACCCAGTTTGTAAGCATATTATTTTACATCACATTTGATATTTTGCTTCTTGTCATCAAAATTAGTAGCTTTTTGTTGAACTTAATGACAGTCTTTGAAAGTGCGTTGTTTTACCCTGTTGTGTACATAACATAAAATACAAACATATATATATATTTTTGAATTTTGGTATATAATCCCTACGTTCAAAAATTAATATAATATATATATTTTTTTTTTTTTTGCATACTTTAGATCAATAAAATTAAATGATAACAAAATTTGTCGCCCCGCCCTCGGGTAAAGCAATTTCGGCTCAACGACCTAGTCTTCAACTCACGACGAATTCTAGAAATCATTTTTTTAACTTAATGAAATAAAGTAAATTTTGTTTTTAAATTCACACAAAACTTAAATTTAAAAAGCATATTAATTTCATATAAAACCTACAAAATAAAAAAAAAATCAGAATGGGGGGAGAAAACTAGTTCTTTAGTGTCTGCTAGCGGAAAAGACCAATCGAATTCCATTCTCGGAACTACACGAGAACAGAACAAATAACTCTAGATAACATTTTCTTAGAACATTTGAATCTCCCCACACTTAGGTAGCTGTGGTGTCGAAATTGTGATTAACTTCATCGTCAATTTCTTTTGGTCCATAATCAACTTGCCTATCTGTGACTTTTTCTTTAAGCCAGTGCCCGGCTTCTTCCGTAATATCCCAAAATTCAACTAGTTTCGCCTTTTCTTTAGGCGACAGATTGGATACTAACCGGTTACATAACTTAAAGTTCCCCTTACTTCTAGCATCGATAGCCCGTTTAAAAAGTTTCTTCATTGAACTGTTAATAACGGGGTCATTTAATTTCGTATCAACAACGGGGTTCTTTATTATCAAGTCATCATTAGGTTTTACTTCATTTTCCCCATACTTAGGCGTTTTATTATTGCTAAGTATTACCGTTGGAGTTGGTAAAACCACATGGTTCTTACCAATTGTTTTTACTGGTTCAACGGTTTTGGCTGGTGGAGATTTAGACTTTCGAATCATAAAGGTGATCGATTTGTCACCACTTTTAAGTGTCATTCTTCCATTTCCTACATCAAATAACGCCCCGGTGGACGCAAAGAATGGTCGACCTAAAATTAGAGGAATGTTTGGGTCCTCTTCTATGTCAATGACAATGAATTCGACTAGAAAGGTTAAATTACCTACTTGAATGGGTAGGTTGTCAGCAATTCCAACTGGGTGTTTAATGGTTTGATCAAAGAGTCGAACACTCATATCCGTTGGACTTAACTTACCTACACCTAATCTCTTATATAAGGACAGAGGCATAACACTTACACTCGCACCTAAATCTGCTAGTGCATCATACATGACACAATCACTAAGTAGACAAGGAACAATAAATTCACCCGGATCACCTACCCTAGGTGGAGGTTTTGGTGGAACTGTATTCACCGGATTTACTTCTACGACTTTTGTTTCTTGTACTTTCTTATTCTTTTTCTTCTTCTTCTTTCCAGAAAAATCACAATCTTTATTACTTATTACTTGCTCATACTCAACTCCTTTTCTTGGAAACGGGATGGGTGGTTTGTATGGTGCCACCACTGGCTTTACATACTCGGGTGGTGGTGGTGTAACTTCTTCATTGTTACTCTCATCTAAAACCTTCCCATCTTCTGGTGCTGGTTTTTCAGAATTTGTTGAAACCATATTAACATTCTCTTTCCGAGGATTTACTTCAGTATTACTCGGTAGCTTTCCTTGTTCCCTCTCACTCATCATGCTAGCAAGAGTACCTACGTGTTTTTCTAGATTCAAAATGGAAGCTTGTTGAGTTCTTAATGACTGATCAAACCTCTCGTTCGTTTGGGTTTGAGTTTCAATAAATTGTGTTTGAGATTCAACTAGCTTGAATACCACGTCTTCCATATTTGACTTTTTCTCTTCGGTTTGTTGTTGTGGTTTATATAAGCCAGGTCTTTGTTGATTGAAAGTGTTGTTTTGAGTTGGTTGGTTATTCGGACCTTGTTGGTTATACCAGTTATTTTCGGGTCCTTTTGGATTGTAAAGAATGTTTTGATTTCGATTGAAGTTTAGCTTTGGCGGTTGATAATTATTTTGATAATTATTTCCAGGCCTTTGGTTCATATAGGAAACATTCTCTCGTTGTTCCAATGTTGGTTCAATGTGACAATCTTTCAATAAGTGTGGTCCACCGCATAGCTCACAACTGATTCGTATTGCGTGAATATCTTTATTCATCTTTTCCATTCGTCTTTCGAAAGCATCTATTTTTGCGGAAACGGAATCAAAGTCATGGCTAGAATCGGCTCTAGCCACTTTAGATGAACGAAAAATATCTTTTTCTTGGTGCCACTCATGCGAGTGGGAGGCTGTGTTATCAATAATTTTGTAAGCTTCAGTTGCGGTTTTCTTCATGATGGAACCACCAGCGGTTATGTCGATGTCTTTTCGTGTGGCGATGTCTACGCCTTTATAGAAGATTTGTACTATTTGAAAAGTATCTAATCCGTGTTGAGGACATCCTCTCAACATCCTTCCGAATCTTGTCCACGCCTCATATAATGTTTCATTTGGATTTTGCGCGAACGTAACAATTTCTCCTTGAAGTCTCACGGCTTTAGATGCCGGAAAGAATCTTTTAAGAAATTTCTCAACTAAAACATCCCATGTGTCAATCGCCCCTTCAGGTAACGATTCTAACCAATCTTTGGCTTCTCCCTTTAAAGTCCAGGGAAACAACATGAGATAGATCTGTTCATCCTCCACTTCTCGGATTTTGAATAGTGTACAAATTCTTTTAAACGTACGAAGGTGTTCGTTTGGGTCTTCATTCGGTGCACCACTGAATTGGCATTGGTTAGTTACCATGTGTAGAATTTGTCCTTTGATTTCATAATCTGGCGCATTAACTTCTGGCTTAATAATGGCGTGACCTTGGCCCGTGCGTGTGGCTCTCATTCGATCTTCCATACTTAGAGGTTCCGTTACTTCCATAATTGAATTCGTTGAATACGAATCACTAGAGGATTCTGATTTAATGGTTTGTGGCTCAGGAGGAATAATTAGTGGTTCAAGATCTTGGAATTGTCCTTGAATATGCTCCGGGTTCTTAATTGTGAAGTCGGGTTCAAAAGATGGATTATCGGAAATTTGAGTTGGAGTTCTTGTTCGACTAGATGACGATTCTAAAGAAAAATCAACGGCGACAATATTTGCTAGATGTCTTGATCGAGTTACAGGTGGTGAACGTATGAAAGGTGGTGAACGTTTTGCTCGGTGCATTCACTGAATATCCTATTAGTTTTTAAAAAGGAAAGAAAAATTATAATAAGTTATCCAATTAATAGACTTTTCTGATTTTGCCCACGTTTCGATTAGCCAAAAGATGCAGCAGAGGGGCAGGATTCGTTTGGTCTCAATATAATTGAGTACTGTTTGGCTCCAATAACCCGGTCCACGTACAAATCCAACTATTACTACGAACCAGAAAATTTTGATGTCTATCAATTTAACTACTTAAAATAAATTTTCGTAATTTTAAGAAATTTAGAGAAGAAGTAGAAAAAAATCTAAGTCCTAAAAACTAGAATGGCGAGAAATAAGAAAGAAAAAGATTGCGCGTCGAAAAAGGTCGAAAAATAAAAAGGTCGAAAAATAGGCGTCGAAAAATAAAAATAAGAAAGTAGTGCGAAATACGGCGTCGTAAAATTCTAAAGCACCTAAAACTTAGTCTAAGGAATAAGCACTTAAGGGATTTTACGGCAAAGCCTAAAAATTCTAGAAGTAAAAATAACTATGGCAAAACTAAACTTAATACTAAAAGTTGCGAATATAGTCTAAAAATCTAAAGGTAATAAAACTAAAAAAAAAACATTTTTTTTTTTTTTTTTTTTTACGTTTTTTTTTTTTTTTTTTTTTTTTCTTTTTTTTTTTTTTTTTTTTTTTTTTTTTTTTTTTTTTTTTTCGTTTTTTTTTTTTTTTAAAATTTTTTAAAAAAAAAAACGATTTTTTTTTTTACAAATTATTTTTTTTTTTTTTTTTTTTTTTTTTTTTTTTTTTTTTTTAAAAACGATTTTTTTTTTATAAATTAATAATTTTTTTATAATTATAATTTTTTTTTAAAACTTTTTTTTTTTTAATTCATTTACTATTCATGAATAGTAAATGAAAATAAATTAATTAATTTACTATTCACATGAAAGCGACATGATAGCAATTATTAATTATAAGTTACATAATATACCCCTGAAGTATTTAATAAATACGACTTTTTTTTTTAAATTTTACGTAAACTTTTATTCTTAAATATTTTTATATTATTATATTCTATTTCAATATTATTATATTATTATATTCTATTTCAATATTATTATATTATTATATTTTATTTCAATATTATTATAATTAAAAATATAGCGTTTTAGCGCTCCCCGGCAGCGGCGCCAAAAACTTGATGATGTAGCGTGAGGGTACGAAATAGTATTATTTTTAATACAAAATACTACAAAATATGACACAAGTTTTATTAATTTACGGATGGGATATACCTAAACCTTGCTACAACACTATAGGCAGTGTACCTAATCGTAGAGTAGTGTAGTTTTTAGTAAGTCCGGTTCGTTCCACAGGGAGCTGGTGATACTTACTATATTTTTAACTATATTTATACAAAATATATATAATTATATAAGTAGTAATATTATTATAAAAGGGGGGTTTTACCGTTTAATGACCGGTTTGTCGATTCTATATTTTAAGCGTAAAGATAAATGACGATAATTAAAGTGCGTAAAATAATGACAATAAATAAAATGACAGTAAATAAAATTGCGAGTAATAAAATGACAGTAAATAAAGATACGATGAGAAATATAATAAAAGAATTATGCTTATTTAAACTTCCGTAATCATGATGTTTGACGTGTTGATTTTAATTTATTACCATGGGTTAATTGTCCTTTGTCCTGGTTTATTTGATACGTCTATCTGGTTTTTGTCCATAATAGTCCATCGGTCATAAATATAAAGTGCGAGTATCCTCGTCAAATTACCCTTATACCCGAAGTCAAATATTCCAACTGATTAAAGATTTAAACTGTGACGCAGTTATCACTTCTGTCAACAATTACACCAGTTATCACTGTATGTAATCCACCCCTGTTTTAATTAGTTTATGAATATTAATTCATCCACTTGATCAGAATGAATAATCAATTACCCAACCCAATTGATTAATTAAATGATTATAACAGATTCCATATGAACATCACTAAATAGGACAACCATAATCATTATTAATTATTAGGTTAATTAATTTGAAGATAGGTTCGACAGACTCCAATGAGTTGTCACTCAATTAGACAATACCCCCCATCTATTAATAGCCCATAGTTCAATTTCCACAAGTGTCGTTCTTTTGTTCAAACCCCAATTATGGTACAAAGCCCAATTACCCAATTTTAGTAATTAGCCCAACATCATGATTACTTCGTTTTAAATAAGCATAATAATAACTTAGCTACGAGACATTAATGTAAAAAGGTTGAACATAACTTACAATGATTAAAAATAGCGTAGCGTTACACGGACAGAATTTCGACTTACATACTCAAAAGATCTCTATCATAAATCTTATTATTATCATAATTTAAATTTAGAATTAAGATTATTGTTATATCTTATTACATTAACATTATGATAGAGATATAGAATATAGATATTGATATTTGATATAGAAAAATAAGAAAAAGATAGAAAGAAAGAAAAAGATCGTAAAAAAATCTCTCCCTAATTCATCGAACATATCGTTCGTTTTATAGGCAAATTAGAATTCAAATTTTCATTTACGACCCCTGAACTATGCTCAATTAACAACTTTTTATTATTTAATATTATTCTTATTATGAATTATTTAAATATTATATTTTATTCTTGTGCATAGTTGACTTGTAATTTTTACACCGTTGCGTCGAGCGTTGAGAGTTGGTTCATGTCCTGGTTTCGGATTTTCGAACGTCCTTTCGTACAATTTTATATCTTGTACTTTGCGTTTTGTAACTTGTACTCTTGTCATTTTTAGACGTTCTTCATCAATAATTTGAACCTTTTTGAATGTATCTTGTACTTTTGAGCTTTTTGGACCTTTGCGTCTTCAAATCTTCGTTTTTGTCTTTAAATCTTCATTTTCGAGCGATTTGCGTCTTTCGTCTTCGTACTTATTTATTTAACTATTACAACTAAAAATAAGGAAATTACATTTAAAAACTTTACATATTGGAACGATATTGCTACTAAATATATGTTCATTTGGAGCACTATCAAGGGTCTAGTTATCAATTTTCCAAGAGAGCAAGATGTACATGGAACCATTGTATCATGATGGATTTTTCTATCCTTTAGTGGATGTTCATGAGTACATTCAATAATCCTTTTCATCATTGTTGATCCTGGATGGCCTAATCTGTTATGCCATAAACTGAATACACCAGGATCAATATATTTTTCGTTAACTACCATATGTATTTCTGGTACATTTATATGTGTATAATGTAATCCAGAACTAAGTCTTGGCAGTTTTTCAACCACATGACTCTTGTCAGTGATACTTAAATATTTCTCATTTTTTGTTGTCACTGACTGATAATCATACCCGTTAAGGTATATGTCGGAGAAACTCAATAAATTTCTGCTTGACTTGGGAGAAAATAAGGCATCATTTATTAAAAATTTTGTACCATTTGGTAGTATGAAATTTGCCTTTCCTATCCCTTTTATCAAGTTAGCAGGTCCTGATATTGTATGTATAGTTCCTTCCGTTGGTTTTAGATCAATAAAATATTTCTCGGATTTAAGTATAGTATGTGTAGTTCCACTGTCTGCTATACAGAGATCTCCACCACTTGATTGATGTTGTATTCCAGCAAAATTCATATTGAACTTCATATATAAGAAATAAATAGTGAGTACATTAATATTACACAATATTTTACATGCAAATAGATAGTACTGAAACATTTAGCAAACATAATGACAAAGACAGACGATATTAAATCGTTTATTTTTCGAAAGACACACAACTTAAACATTCAAGAAATCTTCATATAAATCAGATGGTTTCTCAGTGACTGTTGGATCGACGTTATCCACAAAGTTTACTTCCTTTTCTTTATCTTTCAGCGAATCCTGATACATCTTAACAAGATGTTTAGATGTTCGGCAAGTATTAGCCCAGTGGCCCATTCTACCACATCTGTAGCAAGATTCTTCAGAATTTTTAGAAGAATTTTCTTCAACATCTTGTTTAGTGGGCTTGTTTTGTGGTTGATATTTATATTTTCGTGGATTATTATTTCTTTGACCACCACGGCCACGACCACGACCACGTCCTCGCCCATTACCATTACCATAAGGATGGTTTCTACCATAGTTATGGCTTTTGGCATGATGATGGTGATGGTTATTATAACCACGACCTTGCCCGCGTCCTTGTCCCTGTTTATAATTATTTGCAGTATTTGCTTCAGGGATTTCAAGTGTACCAGTAGGACGGGATTGCTGATTTTTTATTAATAGCTCATCATTTTGCTCTGCAACTAAGAGATATGAATTAAGTTCAGGATATGTTTTGAACTTTAGCATTCTCAAATTTCTTTGCACTGTGATGTTTGCAGCATTCATTGTGGAGAAAGTTTTCTCCATCATGTCCGCATCACTTATTTCATGTCCACAGAATTTAAGTTGTGAACATGTATTATACAGAGCTGAGCTATATTCATTTACTTTCTTAAAGTCTTGGAACCTTAATGTTCTCCATTGTTCCATAGCAGCTGGAAGTAAAATTTCTCTTTGATTATTGAATCTGCTTTTGAGACCTTCCCATAAAACATGGGGATCTTCTACAGTCACATAATTATTTTGTAAGCATTCATCAATATGTTGATGAATAAAGTAACATGCCGTTGCTTGTTCTTTTTCAGAACAATTGTTGTTTTCATTTATGGCTTCAAGAATGCCCATTGATTTAAGATGCATTTTTACTTTTATAACCCATGGCATGTAGTTGTTTCCTGTTGATTCTAAAGGAGTAAATTTAAGCTTTTCCAGATTCGACATTTTCTATTAAAACAAACAACATGATAAATTATAGTCACTTTATATTCATAAGTATATAAACATTAAACATAAATTTAATATAACATAAATGATAAGTAGGTGACAGTGTCGACCATATGTAAGTAATCATTAATAAATGTTATATAACATAAATATAAATATTAGTAAACATAAATGATAATTAGGCGACAGTGTCGGCCATATAAATGTTAGATAATAGAAATATAAATGTTAGTAACATAAATGATAATTAGGCGACAGTGTCGGCCATATAAATGTTAGATAATTGAAATATAAATGTTAGTAACATAAATGATAATTAGACGACAGTGTCGATCATATATTATTCAGGTGGTATAACCGACCATATATCATTTAGGTGGCAGAGCCAACCATAATTAGTATTAAGATTATCGTGCTGATAACGTGTTATAATTCAGTAGGCTTATAACTACCTTTAGTGGTTTGATTCTTGATGTTATAATTCAGTAGGCTTATAACTACCTTTAGTGATTTGATTCTTGATTAAGAATACTAATAATGAAGTGTAAGAATAAAGATGATAATTGAGAGAAAGAAAGAAACACTTTGTAAGTGTGAGAAAATGGTGCAAGTTTAATGCTTGCATTCATGGCTATTTATAGCAAAAATATCACAAGTTTAGGTAATACAATAATATTACTTTTGTGTATCAATAATTGACTATCCATTTTTATATATATATATATTTATATTATAACATATATATATATATATATATATATATATATATATATATATATATATATATATATATATATATATATATATATATATATATATATATATATACATGCATGACCCCTACAGCTAACCACCATGAAGAACAATATGCATTTACTCATTTATGTTTATGGTGGGGAGGACGTACATATGATATGATATGATGGATATGTCGATATATTGTACTTTGTACAATCTTTATTATATCTCGATCTATAGACTTTTCAAAATATTACTCCGTAGATTCATTTAGATATGGCAAGTACATGAACATGTCTAAGATATTAATGTACCAATAACAATATAAATAGAATCCAGCGATTTGAGGTTTTCCGGCTATCTTATCCTTATTTGAATCCGGCGCAGGCGATGAATGCTACGCATTCTGTGTTCGTTTTCTTCTCTGGGTAAGCTTCCTCTTTTCGTTTTCTTTGGGTGGGATGTTTTCGGGTTTGGCCGGAGGTCGTATTTATTCCTGTGAGTGTTACGTGTTTTCACCCCGATTCACAGGCGACGATCTCTTGCGAGATTTGTGTTTTTCGTCGGTGCGCTACGCTGTTTGGTCAGTCGACTTATACTTTTTCAGCTGGCAGATCTAAGGGCACCGGAGAATTTTTCTGACGGCTTTTGGTTGGTTGTTGGAGCCATTTCCTTTTTTGTCCTTCTTATCATTTTTATTCCTTAATAATGGCGGTTTATATCCTTGTGGTTGTTGCTGATCTCTTTCGTCTGGAATCTGGGTTGTGGTCACCGGAATTCCTGTCGGAATTTCAGTTGCCGGTTGTTTGAGACTTTTTAGGGGTGGGTTTGGTCATTTGCTTGTAAGTTTGGTTCCGTTTCGCTCCACTTAACTTGTCGTCGTTTTCAGTTCGGGTAGTTAGGATGTTGTTGCCACCGTTTTCGATTTTGTCGATTTCGAAAAATGAGGTTTCCGGATGTGGTCTCTCGAGGGATTTTTGACCGCCTGTTCGGTGGTTTTGTCTGTTAATCAGGGGTCTTATTCGATTTGCTGGTATCAGGGTAGGTGTTCTTAGGTTTCCCGGTGGACAAGGCTGCTGGTTTGCTGATGATCAGGTGCTATTCATTGTGGCGGGTTGGTGAGGTCTTTCCAGAGCTTGGTCGGGATTGGGAGGTTGTATATAGATAGGTCTGGATCTAGGCAGAGGGTTGCAGTTTGTTTGTTATTAGCTACTCTCGTTTTATTATGTAGATGGTGTTGGTTAGACTTCAACACATTTCACAATTGTATCTTTCAATGTTTGTGGGCTCTAATTGTATGTAGGGTCACAAAATATAGTTCATCAGATCTGCTCAATTATGTACTACCTGATCTTTACGATATATATATATATATATATATATATATATATATATATATATATATATATATATATATATATATATATATATATATATATATATTCGCAAAAAATAAAAACAATATAAATAGATAGTACAGTATTAAATACACTATAAAGCAAGTAATAAAAGTTTTAACTTGAGAGTTAGCTTGGTGGTTAGTTTCGAAATTTATAGTGAAGATGTTGTAAAAACAATGGTTTATTATCTGGTTGCAGAATTTGATAAGTCAAAAATCTACTTATGTTAAAATATATGTTTCAAACTTGTTTGGAACTTGATTATGTCTTGGTTACTTATTCTTTGGTTCTAGGACTTTTCAGGTCACTCTCTGGATGGTCAGGGACTAAAGCTGGTCATTTCTTTCTAAAGGGGGTTTGTTGTGTCTTTGCTGCATAATGAAGTCAAAGGGGTGTTAGTGTATCTTGAGCATGTATAAAAGAAGACCTTCTATCTAGGGTTTGGTGCACGACTGTAGCCTCATTTTTCTATCACTTTATCATTTTCATCAATTTTGATCGTCTGTGATCTGTTCATAACTTGATCTTGTTTGGTCTCATTCTGGGTTGTTAGATACTTATAATAATCTTGGCACTTGTAATCTTGGCACTTAATTTTGCCTTGATTGAGTTTGTTCTATAATCGGATTTGTGGTGTGTGTGTGATTCATTGATTCAAGGTGTCTTGTGGTTGCTTGTTAATTGTGGTTGTACTCTGATTTCTTTACATGGTATCAGAGCGAAGGCTATCGATCTGATTGTTTTTCGTTCATTGATTCAAGAAACCCTAATTTGCAAAATTAGGGTTAAGGTTTGATCAGATCCGGTTCATCTTCATCTGTGCTGATTCTTCACTCTTGGTATTGTCTTCCGCTGTTTTGTTGTTGTGCTAGAGTTTAATTACTCTATAGGGGAGTTCCTTCCTCTTCTCTTCTCCTCTTTACTTTTTTTGTTACCCCTTGTTGACTGAATCCCGGTGCCCAACTCTTGATCTGCGTTCTTGAAACGTATGAAAACCTGATCAAGCACTTGGTTGATTCGAGACCCTGTTCTATTCATTTTTTTATATTATTGCTTCTTTATTCCTACAGGATTGCTTGGGTGTTTGTTGTATACTGGCTGTTGCTTGTTTTTGTGCTTAATTATCTTGTCTGCTTCCTGTTTTTACTTGATCTGTTGGTTGTCTTGTGTTTGTGTTCATGGGAGATGGTGGTGGTGGTGCCATTACCCTTATTAATAAACTGGACTTTGGTGACCCTCTCTAGTTACATGCTAGTGATACTACTGGTGCACCCCTCATTTCCATAAAATTAAAAGGGCCTGAAAATTACAATGTTTAGAGTAGATCTATGTTGCTTGCTTTAGCCACTAAAAATAAAGTTGGTTTTATTGATGGTACCCTGACCAGAAATGCTAATGACCCTGTTCTTGCTACCCAATGGGATAGGTACAACTCTGTTGTTCTGTCTTGGGTTTTGGGATGTCTGTCTGAAGAGTTATACTCAGATCAAATTTTTTCAAATCTAGCATCTATTGTTTGGAAGGACTTAAAGGAAACTTATGACAAAGTGGATGGTTCCATGATTTTTAAACTTCATCATCAAATTAATACTTTGAAACAAAATGACAACACTCTTTCTGAATATTATCACAAACTTACCTCTCTTTGGAAACAATATGATGCCATGACCACTATCCCTACATGCACATGTGGCATTGGTGCCTGCACATGCCCTGCAAGTGCTGCTTCTAAGTCCATCATTGACCAACAAAAACTTATGCAATTTCTAATGGGATTGGATGATGACTATATAGCCATTAGGAGTAATCTGTTAATGAGAGTCCCCTTACTAGATGTTAAAGTTGCTTACGCTGTTATGTCAAGAGAAGAATCTCATAAGTCTGTTGTCACTGGTGATAAGGGTACTAAAGTTCATGCCACCTCATTTGTTGCTCAAACCAATAATGTGTCCAAGACCAATAATTTTTCTAATAATAGGGGAGGGAATAATACTTTTTCAAAAGGACCTAACCCTAATTATCAATGCAAAAAATGTAACAATGTTGGACACACCATTGATAGATGCTATGAGATTATTGGATATCCTCAAAATTTTCAAAAAAAGACTGGGTGGTCTAATGGGGGAGGTCAAAATAGTAACAACAAAGGTTTTAACAACAACTTTAGATATAACCCTAAGGTCAACAATACCTCTATATCTGAGGATGCTTCTACCACACCCTGTCCTTCCAACACTCCTGCACCCAGTGCACCTACCACTTTTTCAAGTGAACAAATGTTGAAACTTCTCAATCTTATAAATGAAAAGCCTGCACATAGGATTGGACACTCCAACATGGCAGGTATCATATTTAACAAAAGTATAAAGTTTAATTTAAACTTCACAAAAAAATTTAATGCTAATGTTTCTAAATCCAAAAAAACTTTTAGTTATGGGTGGATAATTGATTCTGGAGCCAGTCAACATATGACTGGGTCAGATGTTTTTTTAGAAAATATTGTGGATGTGTCTGATTTGAAACTTACTGTGGGTCACCCAAATGGAACACAAGCAAAAGTTGTCAAAATTGGTGACCTTAAACTCACCAATGATCTTGTGTTATTTGATGTGCTTGTGATTCCTGAGTATTGTGTGAGTCTTATGTCTGTCTACAGACTGTCCAAGGATAGTGGGTTGGCTGTTAGTTTTGATGACTCTAAATGTTATATTTAGGACTTGAGGAAGATGATTACTAAAGGAATTGGAAATGAAAATGATTGTCTCTATCTTTTTAATGTGATAAAATAGGAAAGTAATTGTATGTCTCAAAATGCTATGTGTTATGCCTCATCTCAACTTTGGCACTCCAGACTAGGGCACCCCTCTAACAAAGTGTTAAACATTTTAAAACAAAAATTGGATTTAAAAGATGATTTAAAAGACAAACCTTGTGATGTATGTCACAAGGCTAAACAAACAAGAGAAACCTTTCCTCTAAGTGATCACAAGTCTGAAAAACTTGGTGATTTAATTCACTTTGATCTTTGGGGTCCCTTTAGGGTACAAAGTAGAGAGGGATATAAATATTTCCTGACAATTGTTGATGACTTTTCTAGAGCTGTGTGGGTTTTTATGTTAAAATCTAAAGATGAAGTTTACACAAACATATGCAACTTTGTTGCAATTCTTGAAAACCATTTTAATGCTAAAGTTAAAATTTTAAGAAGTGACAATGGAACTGAGTTTATAAACAATAAGATGAGTGACTACACAGCTAGGAAGGGAATTGTTCATCAAACCTCTTGTCCTTACACTCCACAACAAAATGATATTGTTGAAAGGAAACATAGGCACTTGCTTAATGTAGCAAGGGCCTTAATGTTTCAGGGGGGATTGCCTCTGAATATGTGGACTGAATGTGTTTTAACTGCTTGTTATCTGATCAACATGACTCCCTCCTCTGTGTTTGCTGGAAAGACCCCTTATGAGTGTGTATAAAAAGGAACCTAGTCTCTCAAATTTAAGGTGTTTTAGTTGTTTAAGTTATGCTTCTATTTTAAATCCAAATGATAAATTTAGCAACAGGTCTGAAAGATGTGTTTTAATTGGTTTTTCAAATGACAAAAAAGGTTATAAACTTTATAGTTTAGACAAAAAAAATTGTTTTCTTCTCAAGAGATGTTAAATTTTATGAACTGTTTTTCCTTACAAAATGAAATCCTTTGCTGTTCAAACTGATGATGAAAATCAAATAAATCATTCAAATTTTCTTGATAAAATGTTTTGGAACAACCTTGACACTGAAAGTCTCAATGATGAAGGGAGACACATGCATGATGGTGATGGCAGTAGTGATAATGATCATACTTCTGATCATGGTCCTACAGCAACACCTATGGATTCTATTCCATCTCCTGAGGGCAATGATAATACTGAATATAATGTTCCTATTCCTGAACCACACAACACTCTTAGGAGGTCTACTAGAGAAGCACATATGCCTAAAAGGTTTAATGAATATGTGGTTGAGGGTAAAGTCAAATATGGTGTTGAAAAGGTGGTCAACTATTCCCTTCTTGACAAAGAAAATTTTTGCTTTATTTCTAATCTAAACAAGTCCTATGAACCTAAGAACTATAATCAGGCTTGTCTAGATCCCAATTGGGTTGAAGCTATGAACTCTGAGATTGAAGCTCTTAATAGAAATAACACTTGGACCATAACTGAATTTCCTGCTGGCAGAAAACCCATTAGTAGTAAATGGATCTTCAAAATCAAATATAAATCCAATGGTGAAATAGATAGATATAAGGCCAGACTTGTGGCCAAGGGTTATAGTCAAAAGGAGGGGATATACTATGATGAAACATTCTCACCTGTTGTGAAACATGTCACTGTTAGATGTTTGGTCACTCTTGTTGTTCAAAATGGTTGGAGTCTGTTTCAACTTGATGTGAATAATGCCTTTTTATATTGTGACCTTGATGAGGATGTGTATATGACCCTACCTGAAGGGTATTTCCCTGGGAATAATAACAATGTGTGTAAACTAAACAAATCATTGTATGGGTTGAAACAAGCTCCTAGGCAATGGAATGCCAAGCTCAATTCAGCCCTAATTGAAAATGGTTTCACACAAAGTTCCAGTGATTACTCCTTATATGTTAAAAATGTTGATAATGTGTTTATAGCTTTGCTTGTGTATGTGGATGATATTGTTATCACTGGTAACAACTTGATTGAAATTGAAAAGTTCAAATCTTACTTGAAATCTAAATTTCTGATAAAGGATCTTGGAAAATTAAAATATTTTTTGGGCATTGAGGTTTTAAACACTAATGACGGGATATACATGTCACAAAGAAAATATTGTTTGGACTTATTAAGTGATTATGGTATGCTGAGGTGCAAACCTATTAGTACTCCTATGGAACCTAATATGTGTGTTGCCTGTGATCCTAGTCCAAATGATAAACTACTTGATAATGTTACTGAATACCAAAAACTTGTTGGGAGATTGATTTACCTTACTCTCACTAGACCTGACATATCTTTTTCTATCAAGTCCTAAGTCAGTATATGCACTCTCCCTTGCAATCTCACTCTGATCTTGCCTTCAGAGTGCTTATATACTTAAAGGGGTCTCCTGGGAAGGGTTTACATTTTGGGAAAAGTAATAACTTTTCTCTCAAAGCATACTGTGATGCTGACTGGGGAAAATGCAAGTTAGATAGGAAATCTGTCACTAGTTATTTGATATATCTGTGTAATTCCTTGGTTTCTTGGAAAAGTAAAAAAACAAGCTACAATATCCAGGTCCTCAACTGAATCAGAATATAGGGTCATGGCTTCTACAGCTTGTGAAATTGTTTGGATCAAAAACCTACTTCAAGATTTATGTGTTAACATTGAGTTACCTGTTGAACTTTTCTTTGACAATTCATCTGCTTTGCAGAGTGCTGCTAATCATGTGTTCCATGAAAGAACCAAACACTTTGAAATTGATGTTCATTATATAAGACACAAAGTTACTGGTGGTTTAATCAAAACTATTAAGATTGATTCAGAAAATCAACTTGCTGATATTTTAACAAAAGGATTGGGTTCAAATCAGCATATGTTTTTAACAAATGGGTTGGGTCTAAAGGATGTGTTCCAAACATAAGTTTAAGGGGGGATGTTAAAATATATGTTTCAAACTTGTTTGGAACTTGATTATGTCTTGGTTACTTATTCTTTGGTTCTAGGACTTTTCAGGTCACTCTCTGGATGGTCAGGGACTAAAGCTGGTCATTTCTTCTAAAGGTCTTTGCTGCGTCTTTGCTGCATAATGAAGTCAAAGGGGTGTTAGTGTATCTTGAGCATGTATAAAAGAAGACCCTCTGTCTAGGGTTTGGTGCACGACTGCAGCCTCATTTTTCTATCACTTTATCATTTTCATCAATTTTGATCGTCTGTGATCTGTTCATAACTTGATCTTGTTTGGTCTCATTCTGGGTTGTTAGATACTTATAATAATCTTGGCACTTGTAATCTTGGCACCTAATTTTGCCTTGATTGAGTTTGTTCTGTAATCGGATTTGTGGTGTGTGTGTGTGATTCATTGATTCAAGGTGTCTTGTGGTTGATTGTTGATTGTGGTTGTACTCTGATTTCTTTACAACTCACAATTCTTAATATATGCTAAGTGTGGAAGTTTGAGGTTTGTAAACTATCTTCAATTAGTCTGATCGGATCAGACATGTAACAACCCAACCCAATATCCAAACAAAAACGCGAACTGCATTTTTTTTTTTACAGCATGGGTGCGCAAGCCCATTTCAGTTCTGTCCGGTTTTGTCAATTTTCAAAAAAAGATCTCCCACTTCCCGACATATTTAGACGAAACGCTTTTCACAACATGTTATAATAGTTAAAACTCACACGATTCAATAATAAAATAAGTTTTACGAAACTGGGCCCACATATGCCGTAATACGAGTTTCGTACAAAAATATGAGTTTCGACCACACTAGTTTAAATTCCAAACGACACTATGAGCATGGTGTTTGGGAGTTAAACTACCCAAATCTCGGTCGAACTCCAAAAGCTATAACATCCAAAAGCATCCCCTAACAAACAAGCGGGATCTCTAATCCGTACGAATGCCCTTACCCTTGTCTCCGCCGGAACCTATAAAAAGATAAACAACGAGAGGGTAAGCAAAGCTTAGTGAATGCAATAATTATACCCATATATATGTAATATACCTACTTGCAATCACTTACACACATACCACATACACGCTAGCAATACAATTAGCATACCATCTCAAGTACGAAGCTAATAATCTCCAACAACCCGCAACTAGCGTTATCAATAACATATAATCGACATAATACAATATGTTACAATAAAATACACAACCATGGTTAACCATTCTCGCGTCATGGTGCTACCGGCTCTTTGGTTCACACCATATGCATCGGTTATGATGCTACCGGCTCTTTGGTTCACATCACAACCCGAGTTATACTCACGTTAAAGTGCTACCGGCTCTTTGGTTCACACTCTAACAACTCGTGCCGTAGTGCTACCAGCTCTTTATTTCACACTACAACACAGGTACTATGACGCTACCGGCTCTTTGGTTCACATCATAGTACAATCGCACATACTATGGCACTACCGGCTCTTTGGTTCATACCATAGCATACAAATAAATACATTATATACATACGCATATAATCATTCCACTCACCTTAACGCCTTCGGTGAATGTTTTATACTTCCGCCAGCTTCAAGGCAAAGTACATAATACAATAAGTACTCAATCAACACACAAACTAGTTGGACTAAACACCAACCATTCACTCATGTGCATTTAATGACTTAAATGCATTAAATGCCCCATTTTCACCAAAACCATCCATTTAAGGTCAAGCCCATCATTAACCACTAAAAGCTAGTGCTTAAGGTCCAACAACACTAACTACCTCAAAATCGAGGTATCTCACACCCATCTTTCCCAAATTAGGTCAATCATTACCCAATTGACCATTTAAAGTCAACACACCCATTTCAGGTCATCCACTAACCCAACTAACACCCATTTACCAATTAACTAGGTGTGCTAGTAATTAACTAACCAATTAAGACTCGAAATCACCAATTCACACTTTGAAACCCTAGGTTAGTTGCTATTGAGTCTTCATGACTCAATATTACTCAAGAACACCCAAAATCATCAAATATGGGTCTTATGTTCACCACTAGCCCAAACTCTAACCCTTAAACAAATCAAAACAAGGAAATCAAGATTAGAGCTTACCACCACAACCACAATGTAGCTAGTGAGGAGATGAACAACTTTAATACTTGAGCTTTAACCCGGATCAAGCTTCTTCCTCCTTAATTCAAGCTTTCTCTCACAAGAACACTCTTCTCTCTCTAGAATTTGATTTGGGGTTGAAGATAAGGTTGGTGATGAAGTTAAATGTATTTCAACCACCACCAAACTGGCCATCTAATGCCCTATCTCGTTCCCATGTGAAAAGACCACAATACCCCTCATTAAACTTAAATAAAAAGCTGGAAATCCGCCAACAGTGTAGGTGCGCGGTGCACACACCTACACCTGCGCGGCGCGCACAAAGGCCTGAGTAGGCTCTGACCCCTGCTTAACTATATACAGCTCCCCACACCATATGCACCCTATATACACTACTGTACAGTGATTGTTCGGGTCTTACAACTCTCCCCCACTTGAATTGGAGCGCGTCCTCGCGATCCAAGCCGCATGACAAGAGGGAAGATAAACTAACACAAACTCTTCGGGCTCCCAAGTAAACTCAGAACCTTTACTACGACGCCATTGAACCTTATAAGTTCTCACCTCTTTATTCCTCAACCTTTTCACCTTTTCATCGAGTATAGCAATCGGCTCCTCAACATACTCTAACTTGTTGTTTAGCTCGATCTCGTCTAACGGCATCCATGAAGAATCATCCGCAAGACACTTACAGAGATGGGAAACATGAAATGTATTATGGATCCCCGTAAGTTCTTCGGGTATTTCCAAACGATACGTCACTTCACCAACACGAGCTAAAACCTTGAATGGCCCAATAAACCGAGGAGCTAACTTTCCCCGTTTTTAAAACTGAATAATACCCTTTCATGGCGAAACCTTAAGTATCACCATGTCACCTTCTTGGAACTCAATCAATCGGCTTTATTTGTCGGCATACGACTTTTGTCTATCTTGAGTCGCTTTCAAATGAGCCCGTATCATATCAATTTTGCTATTCGTCTCTAAAACCAAATCGGTACTCCCAATTTCTCTTTGGCCCACTTCACCCCAATAAATCGGGGTTCGACATCTACGCCCATAGAACATTTCATAAGGTGGCATCCTGATACTAGAGTGATAACTATTATTGTACGAGAATTCCACCAAGGGCAAGTGCTCATCCCAACTACCACCGAAATCGATAATACACGCCCGTAACATATCCTCCAAGGTTTGATTCGTACGTTCAGTTTGACCGTCCATTTGAGGATGGTACGCCGTGCTCATTCTCAATTGTGTGCCCATATCTTCATGAAACTTATTCCAAAACCGAGATGTGAAACGAGTGTCTCGATCCGAAACAATAGATATAGGAACCCCATGCCTCGATATCACCTCCTTGATAAACAATTTAGCCAAAGTTGTGGCGACCCGGAAATTTCTGACCAAATTTAAACTTTAATCTTATATATTTTTGACATGATAAGCAAAGTTTGTTAAGTTAAACCTCAAGGATTTCAAACTATGTTCATACATTCATTTAACCCCGACCAAACTCAAATGATTCACGAACCATTATATGAACGGATATGATTAAATATGTATATGTATATATGTTATAACTTGAAAACATTAACATAGTATTAGATACATAATACTTTACATGAACGTATTTGTTTCAAAATATATTTAAAATAATTATCGACGGAATTAACAGATAATATCAAATGATCGAATTATCAGATACATTGAACTATGATTACGAGTCTTTGTTGAGAGGTCCACATTGATTTGAGAACTCATCCATTTTAACGATATTCAGAATAAATGGTAAAGTCATTTACAGGTAAAAACAAAAGTGTCAATTAACGGGAATTAGACAAGAATTAGTGGAGATTCCTATTTGAATTTCAATTCCTGCTTTACAACATTTTCCTCGTGATTTTAATAGGATAACTATTTTGACTTTCATCTTAAAGTTGGAACGTGGAATATAAATAACTTAGACAATTGGATATCGACATTTTACATTAAGATGATTTCATACGTTCATCTAACCTTTGGACTTTATAGCACGTGTCACCAACAAACGTTAATTCAAAAGCTTGAAACCTATTAAGAGTATATTTAATCTTACTTTTCTAAAATGTTTTACGATATAACAATTATAACCTCTTTAGTAAAATGATTCTTAAATATATTTAATTTTGGAAAAACAAAGTTTTCTTATTTATTTAATATTGTTTCAACGTACAAAAACAGTTTGGTTTAAAAAGAACTTTATCATTAAAATGTTTTATAAGATAATTTGTTCATAAGTTTAAAAAAAAAAACTTAATTAAGGCTTTGTATTATAAATTATATATATATATATATATATATATATATATATATATATATATATATATATATATATATATTTTTTTTTGATAACGTAAATGTGTTACGACATAATACTTTCTATTACTTAAACGATTTTGAAATGAACTTTGAAAAATAATTAGTTTTGAAAAACTAAACGTTATATTATTAAATAGATATTTTAATTATATATAAGATATACAAAATTATATTTTTAAATAAGAATATATATATATATATATATATATATATATATATATATATATATATATATATATATATATATATATATATATATTTTACAAATGCTTTAATTTAAACATAAAACGTTTCGGTATTATTAAACGTATTTTAATAAACAACGAGACGTTGAATTATAGAAGCAAATGACCACAACACTCAAATAAAGAAGTTATACTTTGGGTAATATAAATTATAGATGATTAAGTCTAATTATTGATAAAGGTACGTGTCACGAAACGTAAAGTACAAGTTTTCTAAGCGTACGAAAGGACGTTCGAAAAACCAGAACTGGCACGTAAGTCGAGCGTCAAAGCACAATTCATCGGTGCTAAAATTTCAAATCAACTATGCACGAGAATATAATATAATATTTAATTAATTCGAAAGATTAAATATATTATATATTAAATAAATATAAAAATATATATATATATAAAAATATATATATATATATATATATATATATATATATATATATATATATATATATATATATATATATAAACCGTCGGTAGAAAAGCAAGTGGAAAATGAGTTGTATTAAGGACTCTGCAATTGCGGACTATTTACTCATCAAACCTCCGCGAGTGCGGAGGTGTGGGTTCCGGATCGGGTTTATAAAACTCAAATTGTTCGACTAGATTCATCCATCATATATCCCTCAATCTCTCTATATAAGATATATACTCCGTATATTATTTATTTTATTTAAATTATTATTATTATTATTATTATTATTATTATTATTATTATTATCAAGATTAATGTTATTATCATTATTATTAGTGTTATTATTAGTATTTATACATAAAATACTACGACGGAGTACTGTTCGAGTAATTTTCAAAACTGGTTTTTGAGTAGGATAGGACTAAGGAAATTATGGGTTATAGCTATGGAGGTGATGGGTATGTTCATGGGTATGCTCGTGAGGTCAATCTAGTGTTTATCATCTCCGATGCGTTTACGTACCTTTCCTGCAATATTCAATCTCAATATTGATACGTGAGTACTCATAATGTAATTTTTACATACTAATAGTGTGACAACCCAGAAATTTTTGACTAAATTTAAACTTTATCTTTAAACGATTTAATGTTTTCGACACGATAAGCAAAGTCTGTAATGTTGAGTCACGAAAGTTTTGGAAACATATTCAAGTAATCAATTATTCTTTAACTGTTCTCGAAGATTCACGAATAATATATATATAGATATATATATATATATATATATATATATATATATATATATATATATATATATATATGATTTCAAGTTATTTAGTAAACGATAGTAACATTCGATTATTGATTCGATTGATATTTAGATAAGTTAACTAAAACATTTAAGATGAACCAGTAAAACACTAATTTACTACAGTATTTTTGAATTGCTACCGTACCCGAAAAGCTACAGTGTTTTCGAAAATCACTATTTGCTATAGTAAACACTATTTCAAAATGAAAATGTATATATGTATATGTATATACTACGAGACAATGATTTATAGAAATAAATGACCAAAACACTCGAAATTTTAAGATACAGTTTGATTGATATAGTTTATTGATAATCTAAGACTATATTTTAACAAAGGTACGACTCACGAAACATAAAGTACAAGTTTTCTCAGTGTACGAAAGGACGTTCAAAAAACCGAAACTGGGACATAAGTCAAGTGACGGCGTACGACTTATCAGAACAAAAATTACAAGTTAACTAGGCACGAGAATATAATATAATATATAATTAATTAATATATATTATATATATTATATATTAATAAATAAATATGTCGACGAGGAAGAGTTAAAATACATGTGTAAGCTGGAAATGGGATCCATGTGATCGCATGGAATCCCCTCACATTAGCCATGTGATCGCATGGCAGGGGATTTCAGAAATGCCTATAAAAGCTCGATCGGTTTTGCTTCACAAACACACACATATATTCATTTTACTCCGTATGTATTTATTATTTATATTATTATTATTATTATTATTATTATTATTATTATTATTATTATTATTATTAAGATTAATATTATTAATCTTATTATTATTAGTATTGTTATTATTATTAATAATATTATACATAAAATATTACGACGGGAGTGTGCTCGAACGATTTCAAAACAAGTTTTCAAACGGGATAGAGCTAAGGAAACTATGGGTTATAGCTATGGAGGTTATGGGTAATGTTCGAGGGTAATATTCACAAGTCAAACCTAGTGTTTATCATCTCTGTTGCGTCTACGTACTTTCCTGCAATATTGAATCACAATATTGATACGTGAGCATTCATATCTTATCTTTTATATATTATTTGTATATCCATGTCTAGTGCTCGAGTATATATATTTATGCATGCTTTTATGCTAAATTCCGTCGTTAAACAGTTTATGATGAATCACGAATTAAATACATATATTACGGATAAAAGATATATGATATGCATGTTTTTGGAAAGTTGGCGAAAAATCAATAACTTTTCATTTAGAAATCGCGTAATTTCGATGAACGAATCAAAAGATATGGTCAACTGAATTATGATTGACGTTAATTGGAATTGCTTTTGAATCTGCAATTAATATTTAAACAACTTATTTGTAAGATTGATAAATTGGATTTTTGAATATTACCAACCGAGTAAATGAATCCTTATATAAGGTACGTCTCGTTTTGTTGAACTATTGTCAAAATTGACCTTTTGAAACGACTTTAGATAACTTTTGTATGTCGATCTCGAGCATTAGGATTGTGATACACTATGACCTGACCTAGATTGATAGACATTTATTGACCAACATATGTTCTCTAGGTTAAGATCTACGGTTATTTGGTAATTCGAGTTTCAGTCACATTTTGGTGAATGACTTTATATGCTGCTAAGGTGAGTTTCATTTACTCCCTTTTTAATTGCTTTTGCAATCTATATTTTGGGCTGAGAATACATGCACTTTATTTTAAATGCAATGGATACAAGTACATACTAAATTCTACATCGAGTTTGAACCAAAAATCCCTTAGCTTTGGTAGCTAGTAACTACCGGTTATAAGAACTGGTGGGGCGCGAGTAGTAGTATATGGATCCATAGGGCTTGACATCCCCGTCTGTTCCAGGTATAGAAACCCTAGCCTGAACTATAAAATAGACGTATACTATTTGAGTTTAGTACACGTTGGATTGCGTGTATTGTACATGTTGGTTACATGTATGTTAAAACAGAGGTACTTATTATAACGTTAAAGCTTAGTTAACAGGGTGCTCAATTTTGTAGAATATTTTGATAAACGTTTCTGGATGAAACAACTGAAATCTTGTGATCCACCTTTATGTACAGATTATGCAAAACATTAAAACTATGAACTCACCAACCTTTGTGTTGACACTTATTAGCATGTTTATTCTCAGGTTCCCTAGAAGTCTTCCGCTGTTTGCTTATATGTTAGACAAGCTATGTGCATGGAGTCTTACATGGCATATTTTTTCAAGGAAACGTTGCATTCACCAAATCATTATCATGTATCTTATTTTGACTACATTGTCAACGAAAGTACTATTGTAAACTATTATTTAAGGTGATTGTCTATATATAGAAATCATCAGTTGTCGAAAACCTTTGATTTAAATATTCATTTATGGTGTGCCTTTTCAAAAGAATGCAACGTTTTAAAAACGTATCATATAGAGGTCAAATACCTCGCAATGAGATCGATGAATGACGTGTTCGTCCATATGGATTTGGAGCGATCGTCACAGTTGGTATCAGAGCGTTGGTCCTAGTGAACCAGGTCTTGCATGAGTGTGTCTAACTGATAGTTTTTAGGATGCATTAGTAAGTCTGGACTTCGACCGTGTCTGCATGTCAAAAGTTTTGCTTATCATTTCTTGTCGGAAATTACCTGCTTATCATTCTAAGTCTAAGACACTTTTTCCTGCAGTTATTTCATGAATAGTGCATAGACAAAATTCATATCTTAGCGTATCTGTTACTAGAAACTTTTCCTGACATCTTTCGAAAATTCCTCCGTGATTTATGGAATTTTGGTATTATATATACATATGTAAATTATGTATTGAAGAGTACCAATCTAAATTCTATAATCTATTTCATATCAAAAATCATCTCTCTAATTGTACAAGATGGATCCCGTATCTAGTTCAAATTTCTTAAACTCCGACAGCTATTCCGATATAGATATTCACCTGAACTCCGAAGACAGTGTAACCAGAATGGATCAACCAATCAGCCATCACCTATTCTGGATGAATTGGGGATGGGTTTGTAGCCTGCTTAGTCATTGGAGACAAGAAGAAGGTGATCCCTTCCATCCACCGTATTTCCCTCTTGGCGAAGAACCTGAAGCACTTACCGGCGAACCTGTTCGAGACACCATTTTCTCTCTCATTTCCAGAGTATCTCGTCACAATAATATACTATCTCAAATTCTGAATCTTATTCATCCGCTCGTCCAAACCAAAAATCTTCCCGGTGTAATAGAAGAAGTCAACGAGCTTCGCGCTCGGGTAGTGGCTTTGGAGAATATGGTGCAAAGGTTACAAGCACCAGCAGCATCACCGGCATCAACAGTACCACCGACAACAACACCAACAGTACCATTACCACCACCAACAACAACCGCATCGCAAACCTCAACTTCACAATCTGTTCCACGAGCATCAACGTCATACGCACCATAGTTACCAAGAAATACCAGCAACAATAACCGATGAAGTATTAACTCATTTTCCCTGAAGAAATTTTATGTATATTTAATATATATGAATTTTGAAATCATAATAAATCTTTTCGTACTAAGCTATTACATGTGAATCTTAACTGGTAGGTACTACTCGGTTAGTTCATATTACTAATATGCAATGATGTACATCCTTCCTTAACAACTTAACCATTGTTAACTACAATCTCTGTTTCAACTTAATGAATTCCATTTCATAATAAACCAAGTGTATTATTCAATTACATAATTGATTTTACATTTTCATTTTCGATGTACTCGAAACTTTCCAGAAAACATCATCTGTGCCTTGTAAGGTTCACAAAAATTCCACGAGCATCAACATCCTTCACCGAGGAATAAGAATAAATAATGAAGTATCGATTACATTAGCGAAATACTCCGCAAAGATTATGTAATCTTTAATGTTTTAGAGATTAATCATTTCTAAGTCAAGCCGAAAATCAAATGAGCTTAATATGATAGGAACTCATTAAATCTGTGTTACATCTGAAGAAAATATACATACATATATTTTCATAAAGACGGTAATAAAAATTCTTTTGTACAAAGTATTAATTGTGAAATCTTTAACGGGTAGGTAATACCCGAGAAATATATAAGTTCGCAATTAATATGTTACACTGTACATTCTTCAACTTTGATTCAAAAATTATTAACAATGCTCACAATGATATACAATCATTTTCATACAAATTCAATTACATATTATGATATTGACGGATCAAAATCCAAGTCATAACTTTGAACCGGTGACATCATTGTTAGATCTCTACATCTTTCAAAGCTATACTTTGACTTTAAATCTGTGCAAGATCCTTTAGCATTGTTTTTACCGAAAATAACCTTGCAATTCCTTTTCAAAATATCCAGTATTATCAACCGTTCAACCAGTCAACGACGACCTTTTAGACTTGTAACTTTGGCATATACGTTTTTGTTACTGGGGAACCTTTCATGTTCCACCACAACAGTAAATGTACCAGCAAATTCATTAATATGTGACTTAAAGTCTCTCCGAAAAACCATTATAATTGTTCATTGAAACCCTATCATGTACTCATCCACATCTTGTAACGGTAATTGCCATACCAACTACCGGGAATTAGCAATCAGTATTTCGAATTTCGCAGCAATTCTATGCCAACAGTTATATATATACATATAATGTCTATCTCCTAGAATTATTTACTTCGAGTGTGAAGTTTCTGAAAAACACCCAAACTGCGAAACTAGTTCTCCGAATTTTGGAAAAATGCTGATGAAGCAGCAAAAACTGTAAACGACTTTAACAGTCGAAAGTTTGATAATAAAGAGTAGTGTGTTGGAAAAGCACAGAAAAAGAGAAAATTTGGTACTAAAAAAAAGGTTAAACAAACCATGAAGGAGGCTGTGGACAAACCACAAAGACGAAATCTACCTTCAAAGAATCCAGATGATTCAGTGTCTGCTGAAATCGTTAGCGAACACCTTACTCCTTATTCTAAACCTTCACAGACAAATTTCCTGCATCATCCTTTGATTCCAGATATTTTAAAAATTCTAAAACATCATCGAATCTTTCATTATAAATATCCTCGATATTTCTGAAGATATTTTCGTAACTATTATAATCCGAAATTATTTATCTCTTCACGCTATCTATGTTACATCATAAAAGAAACTATTTTAGTTTCTAAATTCTGAAAATCTTGAAAAATGGATGTTTTTGAAGTAGTGTTGGGTACTGAAGCATGAGTTAATATAATATAATGACACTTGATCAACGTGATTATATTACAGTAAGTCATGCTGAGTTTCTAATGGAACATGATAAAGGTTCACAGATCATACCCTCATCATGAACTATGTTACATAACTCTTTCATTCTATCTAATCTCTAAACATATCAATAAAATATTTTTCTTGATGATTCGGTCTTTTCCAGATATTCTGGTAATTTGACAAATCAAGATCGTGCCATTACAATTTCTTTCTTAGAACATTAACTATGTTCATTCCGAAATCTATAGCTACGAATTCTGGACCATTATTCGCTTGACTTAAGGTTGGGAAGAGAAAATGAAAGCATGAATCTCCGAAATATAATGGAAAATATAAAGCCCGATAACAACCCCGAAATTACAAACCGTGTATATCAATGCGTATAGCAATATAAAGACACGGGAGAATGAAAAATACTATAACCCCAAGGTAATAGTAGAAGAAAATAACTTCCTCTGGTGGCAGATGAAAAAGAAGAATGAAAAATACGATAGTCAGGAAAATATCAAGAATCAGAACTGGATTAAGCATTTTCAGAATCTATTAGGAAGTATGAAATAAGGAAGAAGATTATAGGAGTGGTGAAAATAAATGAAACGGAAAAGGTCAATTTATAGCAAAATATCAGACATAGCAATCAAGGCAGATTACGCATTTAATCAAAGAAAATCCTAATTTCCGCAATTACCGAAGAATCAAATCTTATTCAGATTATGAAAATTTTCTATTCCTTAAATTCTGGAAATCAATCGTGACTACGTCAAAAGATATGACGAATCTATATTTATTCATTTCACTCTTTTGTGATAACTTCACTCGTACTCTTCACAAAATCGAATTGTTTTATCTATATTACTCAATGATGATAAAACTCTAATTTTCAACTCGTATGAGTCATGAAAACATACTTATTGTCATCCATGGCCATCCCAACCAAATTTCGGGACGAAATTTCTTTAACGGGTAGGTACTGTGACAACCCGGAAATTTTTGACCAAATTTAAACTTTATCTTTAAATGATTTAATGTTTTTGACACGATAAGCAAAGTCTGTAATGTTGAGTCACGAAAGTTTTGGAAATCTATTCATGTAATCAATTATTCTTTGACTGTTCTCGAAGATTCACGAACAATATATATATATATATATATATATATATATATATATATATATATATATATATATATATATATATATATATATATATATATATATATATATACGATTTCAAGTTATTTAGTAAACGATAGTAACATTCGATTATTGATTCGATTGATATTTAGATAAGTTAACTAAAACGTTTAAGATGAACCAGTAAAACACTAATTTGCTACAGTATTTTTGAATTGCTACAGTACCCGAAAAGCTACAGTGTTTTCGAAAATCACTATTTGCTACGGTAAAAAACTTTGCTACAGTAACTTTGCTACAGTAAACACTATTTCAAAATGAAAATGTATATATGTATATGTATGTACTACGAGACAATGATTTATAGAAGTAATGACCAAAACACTCGAAAGTTTAAGATACACTTTGAGTGATATAGTTTATTGATAATCTAAGACTATATTTTAACAAAGGTACGACTCACGAAACATAAAGTACAAGTTTTCTTAGTGTACGAAAGGACGTTCGAAAAACCGAAACCGGGATATAAGTCGAGTGACGGCGTACGTGAAATGTCCCGTTCTTATTGATTAAAAACGTTCCATATTAATTGATTTCGTTGCGAGGTTTTGACCTCTATATGAGACGTTTTTCAAAGACTGCATTCATTTTTAAAACAAACCATAACCTTTATTTCATAGATAAAGGTTTTAAAAAGCTTTACGTAGATTATCAAATAATGATAATCTAAAATATCCTGTTTACACACGACCATTACATAATGGTTTACAATACAAATATGTTACAACAAAATAAGTTTCTTGAATGAAGTTTTTACACAATATCATACAAGCATGGACTCCAAATCTTGTCCTTATTTAAGTATGCGATAGCGGAAGCTCTTAATAATCACCTGAGAATAAACATGCTTAAAATGTCAACAAAAATGTTGGTGAGTTATAGGTTTAACCTATATATATCAAATCATAATAATAGACCACAAGATTTCATATTTCAATACACATCCCATACATAGAGATAAAAATCATTCATATGGTGAACACCTGGTAACCGACATTAACAAGATGCATATATAAGAATATCCCCATCATTCCGGGACACCCTTCGGATATGATATAAATTTTGAAGTACTAAAGCATCCGGTACTTTGGATGGGGTTTGTTAGGCCCAATAGATCTATCTTTAGGATTCGCGTCAATTAGGGTGTCTGTTCCCTAATTCTTAGATTACCAGACTTAATAAAAAGGGGCATATTCGATTTTGATAATTCAACCATAGAATGTAGTTTCACGTACTTGTGTCTATTTTGTAAATCATTTATAAAACCTGCATGTATTCTCATCCCAAAAATATTAGATTTTAAAAGTGGGACTATAACTCACTTTCACAGATTTTTACTTCGTCGGGAAGTAAGACTTGGCCACTGGTTGATTCACGAACCTATAACAATATATACATATATATCAAAGTATGTTCAAAATATATTTACAACACTTTTAATATATTTTGATGTTTTAAGTTTATTAAGTCAGCTGTCCTCGTTAGTAACCTACAACTAGTTGTCCACAGTTAGATGTACAGAAATAAATCGATAAATATTATCTTGAATCAATCCACGACCCAGTGTATACGTATCTCAGTATTGATCACAACTCAAACTATATATATTTTGGAATCAACCTCAACCCTGTATAGCTAACTCCAACATTCACATATAGAGTGTCTATGGTTGTTCCGAAATATATATAGATGTGTCGACATGATAGGTCGAAACATTATATATGTGTCTATGGTATCTCAAGATTACATAATATACAATACAAGTTGATTAAGTTATGGTTGGAATAGATTTGTTACCAATTTTCACGTAGCTAAAATGAGAAAAATTATCCAATCTTGTTTTACCCATAACTTCTTCATTTTAAATCCGTTTTGAGTGAATCAAATTGCTATGGTTTCATATTGAACTCTATTTTATGAATCTAAACAGAAAAAGTATAGTTTTATAGTCGGAAAAATAAGTTACAAGTCGTTTTTGTAAAGGTAGTCATTTCAGTCGAAAGAACGACGTCTAGATGACCATTTTAGAAAACATACTTCCACTTTGAGTTTAACCACAATTTTTGGATATAGTTTTATGTTCATAATAAAAATCATTTTCTCAGAATAACAACTTTTAAATCAAAGTTTATCATAGTTTTTAATTAACTAACCTAAAACAGCCCGCGGTGTTACTACGACGGCGTAAATCCGGTTTTACGGTGTTTTTCGTGTTTCCAGGTTTTAAATCATTAAGTTAGCATATCATATAGATATAGAACATGTGTTTAGTTGATTTTAAAAGTCAAGTTAGAAGGATTAACTTTTGTTTGTGAACAAGTTTAAAATTAACTAAACTATGTTCTAGTGATTACAAGTTTAAACCTTCGAATAAGATAGCTTTATATGTATGAATCGAATGATGTTATGAACATTATTACTACCTTAAGTTCCTTGGATAAACCTACTGGAAAAGATAAAAATGGATCTAGCTTCAACGGATCCTTGGATGGCTCGAAGTTCTTGAAGCAGAATCATGACACGAAAACAAGTTCAAGTAAGATCATCACTTGAAATAAGATTGTTATAGTTATAGAAATTGAACCAAAGTTTGAATATGATTATTACCTTGTATTAGAATGATAACCTACTGTAAGAAAAAAAGATTTCTTGAGGTTGGATGATCACCTTACAAGATTGGAAGTGAGCTAGCAAACTTGAAAGTATTCTTGATTTTATGTAACTAGAACTTGTAGAATATATGAAGAATACTTAGAACTTGAAGATAGAACTTGAGAGAGATCAATTAGATGAAGAAAATTGAAGAATGAAAGTGTTTTTAGGTGTTTTTGGTCGTTGGGGTATGGATTAGATATAAAGGATATGTAATTTTGTTTTCATGTAAATAAGTCATGAATGATTACTCATATTTTTGTAATTTTATGAGATATTTCATGCTAGTTGCCAAATGATGATTCCCACATGTGTTAGGTGACTCACATGGACTGCTAAGAGCTGATCATTGGAGTGTATATACCAATAGTACATACATCTAAAAGCTGTGTATTGTACGAGTACGAATACGGGTGCATACGAGTAGAATTATTGATGAAACTGAACGAGGATGTAATTGTAAGCATTTTTGTTAAGTAGAAGTATTTTGATAAGTGTATTGAAGTCTTTCAAAAGTGTATAAATACATATTAAAACACTACATGTATATACATTTTAACTGAGTCGTTAAGTCATCGTTAGTCGTTACATGTAAGTGTTGTTTTGAAACCTTTAGGTTAACGATCTTGTTAAATGTTGTTACCCAATGTTTATAATATCAAATGAGATTTTAAATTATTATATTATCATGATATTATCATGTATGAATATCTCTTAATATGATATATATAATTAAATGTCTTTACAACAATAATCGTTACATATATGTCTCGTTTAAAAATCATTAAGTTAGTAGTCTTGTTTTTACATATGTAGTTCATTGTTAATATACTTAATGATATGTTTACTTATCATAGTATCATGTTAACTATATATATATCCATATATATGTCATCATATAGTTTTTACAAGTTTTAACGTTCGTGAATCACCGGTCAACTTGGGTGGTCAATTGTCTATATGAAACATATTTCAATTAATCAAGTCTTAACAAGTTTGATTGCTTAATATGTTGGAAACATTTAATCATGTAAATATCAATCTCAATTAATATATATAAACATGGAAAAGTTCGGGTCACTACAGTACCTACCCGTTAAATAAATTTCGTCCCGAAATTTTAAGCTGTTGAAGGTGTTGACGAATCTTCTGGAAATAGATGCGGGTATTTCTTCTTCATCTGATCTTCACGCTCCCAGGTGAACTCGGGTCCTCTACGAGCATTCCATCGAACCTTAACAATTGGTATCTTGTTTTGCTTAAGTCTTTTAACCTCACGATCCATTATTTCGACGGGTTCTTCGATGAATTGAAGTTTTTCGTTGATTTGGATTTCATCTAACGGAATAGTGAGATCTTCTTTAGCAAAACATTTCTTCAAATTCGAGACGTGGAAAGTTTTATGTACAGCCGCGAGTTGTTGAGGTAACTCAAGTCGGTAAGCTACTGGTCCGACACGATCAATAATCTTGAATGGTCCAATATACCTTGGATTTAATTTCCCTCGTTTACCAAATCGAACAACGCCTTTCCAAGGTGCAACTTTAAGCATGACCATCTCTCCAATTTCAAATTCTATATGTTTTCTTTTAAAGTCAGCGTAGCTCTTTTGTCGACTTTGGGCTGTTTTCAACCGTTGTTGAATTTGGATGATCTTCTCGGTAGTTTCTTGTATAATCTCCGGACCCGTAATCTGTCTATCCCCCACTTCACTCCAACAAATCGGAGACCTGCACTTTCTACCATAAAGTGCTTCAAACGGCGCCATCTCAATGCTTGAATGGATGCTGTTGTTGTAGGAAAATTCTGCTAACGGTAGTTGTCGATCCCAACTGTTTCTGAAATCAATAACACATGCTCGTAGCATATCTTCAAGCATTTGTATCGTCCTTTCGCTCTGCCCATCAGTTTGTGGATGATAGGCAGTACTCATGTCTAGACGAGTTCCTAATGCTTGCTGTAATGTCTGCCAGAATCTTGAAATAAATCTGCCATCCCTATCAGAGATAATAGAGATTGGTATTCCATGTCTGGAGACGACTTCCTTCAAATACAGTCGTGCTAACTTCTCCATCTTGTCATCTTCTCTTATTGGCAGGAAGTGTGCTGATTTGGTGAGACGGTCAACTATTACCTAAATAGTATCAAAACCACTTGCAGTCCTTGGCAATTTAGTGATGAAATCCATGGTAATGTTTTCCCATTTCCATTCCGGGATTTCGGGTTGTTGAAGTAGACCTGATGGTTTCTGATGCTCAGCTTTGACCTTAAAACACGTCAAATATTCTCCTACGTATTTAGCAACATCGGCTTTCATACCCGGCCACCAAAAATGTTTCTTGAGATCCTTGTACATCTTCCCCGTTCCAGGATGTATTGAGTATCTGGTTTTATGAGCTTCTCTAAGTACCATTTCTCTAATATCTCCAAATTTTGGTACCCAAATCCTTTCAGCCCTATACCGGGTTCCATCTTCCCGAATATTAAGATGCTTCTCCGATCATTTGGGTATTTCATCCTTTAAATTTCCCTTTTTTTAAACTCCTTGTTGCGCCTCCTTTATTTGAGTAGTAAGGTTATTATGAATCATTATATTCATAGATTTTACTCGAATGGGTTCTCTATCCTTCCTGCTCAAGGCATCGGCTACCACATTTGCCTTCCCCGGGTGGTAACGAATCTCAAAGTCGTAATCATTCAATAATTCAATCCACCTACGCTGCCTCATATTCAGTTGTTTCTGATTAAATATGTGTTGAAGACTTTTGTGGTCGGTATATATAATACTTTTGACCCCATATAAGTAGTGCCTCCAAGTCTTTAATGCAAAAACAACCGCGCCTAATTCCAAATCATGCGTCGTATAATTTTGTTCGTGAATCTTCAATTGTCTAGACGCATAAGCAATCACCTTCGTTCGTTGCATTAATACACAACCGAGACCTTGCTTTGATGCGTCACAATAAATCACAAAATCATCATTCCCTTCAGGCAATGACAATATAGGTGCCGTAGTTAGCTTTTTCTTCAATAACTGAAACGCTTTCTCTTGTTCATCATTCCATTCAAATTTCTTCCCTTTATGCGTTAATGCAGTCAAGGGTTTTGCTATTCTGGAAAAGTCTTGGATGAACCTTCTGTAGTAACCAGCTAGTCTTAAAAAATGGCGTATGTGTTTCGGAGTTTTCGGGGTTTCCCACTTTTCAACGGTTTCTATCTTTGCCGGATCCACCTTAATACCTTCTTTGTTCACTATGTGACCGAGGAATTGAACTTCTTCCAACCAAAATGCACACTTTGAAAACTTAGCATACAATTCTTCTTTCCTCAATACTTCTAACACCTTTCTCAAATGTTCACCGTGTTCTTGGTCATTCTTTAAGTAAATAAGTATGTCATCAATGAAAACAATGACAAACTTGTCAAGGTATGGTCCACACACTCAGTTCATAAGGTCCATGAACACAGCTGGTGCATTAGTTAAACCAAACGGCATTACCATAAACTCGTAATGACCGTAACGTGTTCTGAAAGCAGTCTTTAGAATATCATCTTCTTTCACCCGCATTTGATGATACCCGGAACGTAAGTCAATCTTTGAATAAACAGACGAGCCTTGTAGTTGATCAAATAAGTCGTCGATTCTCGGTAGTGGGTAGCGATTCTTGATGGTAAGTTTGTTCAACTCTCGGTAGTCGATACACAACCTGAATGTACCATCTTTCTTCTTGACAAACAAAACAGGAGCTCCCCACGGTGATGTGCTTGGTCGAATGAAACCACGCTCTAAAAGTTCTTGTAATTGGCCTTGCAGTTCTTTCATCTCGCTGGGTGCGAGTCTGTAAGGAGCACGAGCTATTGGTGCAGCTCCTGGTACAAGATCTATTTGAAATTCAACGGATCGATGTGGGGGTAATCCCGGTAATTCTTTCGGAAATACATCGGGAAATTCTTTAACAATGGGAACATCATTGATGCTCTTTTCTTCAGTTTGTACTTTCTCGACGTGTGCTAGAACGGCATAGCAACCTTTTCTTATTAGTTTTTATGCCTTCAAATTATTAATAAGATGTAGCTTCGTGTTGCCCTTTTCTCCGTACACCATTAAGGGTTTTCCTTTTTCTCGTATAATGCGAATTGCATTTTTGTAACAAACGATCTCTGCATTCACTTCTTTCAACCAGTCCATACCGATTATCACATCAAAACTCCCTAACTCTACTGGTATCAAATCAATCTTAAATGTTTCGCTAACCAGTTTAATTTCTCAATTCTGACATATATTATCTGCTGAAATTAATTTACCATTTGCTAATTCGAGTAAAAATTTACTATCCAAAGGCGTCAATGGACAACTTAATTTAGCACAAAAATCTCTACTCATATAGCTTCTATCCGCACCCGAATCAAATAAAACGTAAGCAGATTTATTGTTAATAAGAAACGTACCCGTAACAAGCTCCGGGTCTTCCTGTGCCTCTGTCGCATTAATATTGAAAACTCTTCCGCGGCCTTGTCCATTCGTGTTCTCCTGGTTCGGGCAATTTCTAATAATGTGGCCCGGTTTTCCACATTTATAACAAACTACATTGGCATAACTTGCTCCGACACTACTTGCTCCGCCATTACTCGTTCCGACACCATTTGTTCCTTTCGTTCTATTAACCCCTGGTCCGTAGACCTCACACTTTGCCGCGCTATGACCATTTCTTTTACACTTGTTGCAAAATTTGGTGCAGAACCCCGAGTGATACTTTTCACACCTTTGGCATAGCTGCTTCTGATTGTTGTTGTTGTTGCGATTATTATTGTTGTTGGGATGATTGTTGTAGTTGCTGATGTTGTTGTTGTTGTTGTTGTTGTTGTTGTTGTTGTTGTTGTTGTTGTTGTTGTTGTTGTTGTTGTTGAGCCGTTTGTTGTAGTTGCGATTGATGTTGCGATTGTTGGGATAATTGTTGCGATTATTGTTGTAATTGATGTTGTTGTTGTATTGGTGATTCTTATCATCGTTTTCCTCCCACTTTCTTTTGACTTGCTTCACATTGGCCTCTTCAGCAGTCTGTTCTTTAATTCTTTCTTCAATCTGGTTCACTAGTTTATGAGCCATTCTACATGCCTGTTGTATGGAGGCGGGCTCGTGTGAACTTATATCTTCTTGGATTCTTTCCGGTAATCCTTTCACAAACGCGTCGATCTTCTCTTCCTCATCTTCGAATGCTCCCGGACACAATAGGCACAATTCTGTGAATCGTCTTTTGTACGTGGTAATATCAAATCCTTGGGTTCGTAACCCTCTAAGTTCTGTCTTGAGCTTATTGACCTCGGTTCTGGGACGGTACTTCTCGTTCATCAAGTGCTTGAATGCTGACCACGGTAGTGCGTACGCATCGTCTTGTCCCACTTGCTCTAGATAGGTATTCCACCATGTTAACGCAGAACCTGTGAAGGTATGCGTAGCGTACTTCACTTTGTCCTCTTCAGTACACTTACTTATGGCAAACACCGATTCGACCTTCTCGGTCCATCGTTTCAATCCGATCGGTCCTTCGGTTCCATCAAATTCCAAAGGTTTGCAGGCAGTGAATTCTTTGTAGGTGCATCCTACACGATTTCCTGTACTGCTAGATCCAAGGTTATTGTTGGTATGTAGCGCAGCCTGTACTGCGGCTATGTTTGAAGCTAGAAAAGTACGGAATTCCTCTTCATTCATATTCACGGTGTGTCGAGTAGTCGGTGCCATTTCCTTCAAAATAGTCAAATGGAACAAGTTAATCATACAGAATATTAAGAGTAGTTAATAGTATTTCGTAGCATAATATGAACTCATTTATAAAAGCTTTTTCTTCATATTAGCGTTTTATAAGTTTAAATTCGGGTAGTACGTACCCGTTAAGTTCATACTTAGTAGCTAATATACAATTCAACTACTACAATTCTATATGAAAAACTGATTATAATAATATTTCGCGTTCAAACTTTTACACAATATTTTACAAACTTACAATACCGCTTATTTTACATATAGCATGAAATATAGCACACAATAAATTTGATACAAGATGGTTGTGAAGATAATTCTAGCTAGTACACAAGTCGTTCAGCAAAGGCAATAAAGACACGTAATTCATACGTCCAGAAACAAGTCATGCATTCTGGTTTTACTAGGATTACTTCCCATCCTTGGTCTTGTGGAACATAACCGTTATGGCCATTGATAAGATAGCGTGTTGTAACGTCGTCAAAGGGACGAGGGTTACTTAATGTCCAACAGTCCCGTAACAATCTAAAAACCTCATTTCTTACCCCAATTACCGACTCCGTCACTTGTGGAAACGTTTTGTTTAATAGTTGTAGCCCGATGTTCTTGTTCTCACTTTGGTGAGAAGCGAACATTACTAATCCGTAAGCATAACATACTTCTTTATGTTGCATGTTAGCCGCTTTTTCTAAATCACGAAGTCCAATATTCGGATATATTGAGTCAAAATAATTTCTTAACCCATTGCGTAAAATAGCATTTGGGTTCCCCGCAATATATGCATCAAAGTAAACACATCGTAACTTATGGATTTCCCAATGTGATATCCCCCATCTTTCGAACGAAAGCCTTTTATAAACCAAGGCATTCTTGGAACGTTCTTCGAATGTCTTACAAACTGATCTCGCCTTAAATAGTTGTGCCGAAGAATTCTGACCGACTCTAGACAAGATTTCATCAATCATGTCTCCAGGTAGGTCTCTTAAAATATTGGGTTGTCTATCCATTTTGTGTTTTTATACTATAAAATAGACAAGAGTTAGATTCATAAAAAAATATACTTATTAATACAAGCAATTTTTACATATATCATAAAGCATAAGCACACTATATTACATATATTACACCATACGAATACAACTATCTTATTCCGACTCGCTTGTTTCTTCTTCTTCGGTTTTGGTTCGTTTTGCAAAGTTTCTAGGGATATATGATGTTCCCCTAATACGAGCCGTCGTTTTCCACATTGGTTTAGAAAAACCTGGTGGTTTAGAGGTTCCCGGGTCATTGTTACAACTTAAGGACTTAGGGGGTTGACGATACATATAAAGTTCAACGGGGTTGGAATTAGATTTCTCTATTTTTATGCCCTTTCCCTTATTATTTTCTTTTGCCTTTTTAAATTCAGTTGGGGTAATTTCTATAACATCATCGGAATTCTCGTCGGAATCCGATTCATCGGAGAATTGGTAATCCTCCCAATATTTTGCTTCCTTGGCGGAAACACCATTGACCATAATTAACCTTGGTCGGTTGGTTGAGGATTTTCTTTTACTTAACCGTTTTATTATTTCCCCCACCGGTTCTATTTCGTCATCCGGTTCCGATTCTTCTTCCGGTTCCGATTCTTCTTCCGGTTCCGACTCTTCTTCCGGTTCCTCTTCGAGAACTTATGAATCAGTCCACGAATCATTCCAATTTACATTTGACTCTTCATTATTATTAGGTGAGTCAATGGGACTTGTTCTAGAGGTAGACATCTATCACATAATATCAAACGCGTTAAGAGATTAATATCTCACATAATATTCACATGTTAAAAATATATAGTTTCCAACAAAATTTGTTAAGCAATCATTTTTCAAGTAAACACGGTCGAAGTCCAGACTCACTAATGCATCCTAACAAACTCGATAAGACACACTAATGCAAAATTCTGGTTCTCTAAGACCAACGCTCTGATACCAACTGAAATGTCCCGTTCTTATTGATTAAAAATGTTCCATATTAATTGATTTCGTTGCGAGGTTTTGACCTCTATATGAGACGTTTTTCAAAGACTGCATTCATTTTTAAAACAAACCATAACCTTTATTTCATAGATAAAGGTTTTAAAAAGCTTTACGTAGATTATCAAATAATGATAATCTAAAATATCCTGTTTACGCACGACCATTACATAATGGTTTACAATACAAATATGTTACAACAAAATAAGTTTCTTGAATGCAGTTTTTACACAATATGATACAAGCATGTACTCCAAATCTCGTCCTTATTTAAGTATGCGATAGCAGAAGCTCTTAATAATCACCTGAGAATAAACATACTTAAAACGTCAACAAAAATGTTGGTGAGTTATAGGTTTAACCTATATATATCAAATCATAATAATAGACCACAAGATTTCATATTTCAATACACATCCCATACATAGAGATAAAAATCATTCATATGGTGAACACCTGGTAATCGACATTAACAAGATGCATATATAAGAATATCCCCATCATTCCGGGACACCCTTCGAATATGATATAAATTTCGAAGTACTAAAGCATCCGGTACTTTGGATGGGGTTTGTTAGGCCCAATAGATCTATCTTTAGGATTCGCGTCAACTAGGGTGTATGTTCCCTAATTCTTAGATTACCAGACTTAATAAAAAGGGGCATATTCGATTTCGATAATTCAACCATAGAATTTAGTTTCACGTACTTGTGTCTATTTTTTAAATCATTTATAAAACCTGCATGTATTCTCATCCCAAAAATATTAGATTTTAAAAGTGGGACTATAACTCACTTTCACAGATTTTTACTTCGTCGGGAAGTAAGACTTGGCCACTGGTTGATTCACGAACCTATAACAATATATACATATATATCAAAGTATGTTCAAAATATATTTACAACACTTTTAATATATTTTGATGTTTTAAGTTTATTAAGTCAACTGTCCTCGTTAGTAACCTACAACTAGTTGTCCACAGTTAGATGTACAGAAATAAATCGATAAATATTATCTTGAATCAATCTACGACCCAGTGTATACGTATCTCAGTATTGATCACAACTCAAACTATATATATTTTGGAATCAACCTCAACCCTGTATAGCTAACTCCAACATTCACATATAGAGTGTCTATGGTTGTTCCGAAATATATATAGATGTGTCGACATGATAGGTCGAAACATTGTATACGTGTCTATGGTATCCCAGGATTACATAATATACAATACAAGTTGATTAAGTTATGGTTGGAATAGATTTGTTACCAATTTTCACGTAGCTAAAATGAGAAAAATTATCCAATCTTGTTTTACCCATAACTTCTTCATTTTAAATCCGTTTTGAGTGAATAAAATTGCTATGGTTTCATATTGAACTCTATTTTATGAATCTAAATAGAAAAAGTATAGGTTTATAGTCAGAAAAATAAGTTACAAGTCGTTTTTGTAAAGGTAGTCATTTCAGTCGAAAGAACGACGTCTAGATGACCATTTTAGAAAACATACTTCCACTTTGAGTTTAACCATAATTTTTGGATATAGTTTTATGTTCATAATAAAAATCATTTTCTCAGAATAACAACTTTTAAATCAAAGTTTATCATAGTTTTTAATTAACTAACCTAAAACAGCCCGCGGTGTTACTACGACGGCGTAAATCCGGTTTTACGGTGTTTTTCGTGTTTCCAGGTTTTAAATCATTAAGTTAGCATATCATATAGATATAGAACATGTGTTTAGTTGATTTTAAAAGTCAAGTTAGAAGGATTAACTTTTGTTTGCGAACAAGTTTAGAATTAACTAAACTATGTTCTAGTGATTACAAGTTTAAACCTTCGAATAAGATAGCTTTATATGTATGAATCGAATGATGTTATAAACATCATTACTACCTTAATTTCCTTGGATAAACCTACTGGAAAAGAGAAAAATGGATCTAGCTTCAACGGATCCTTGGATGGCTCGAAGTTCTTGAAGCAGAATCATGACACGAAAACAAGTTTAAGTAAGATCATCACTTGAAATAAGATTGTTATAGTTATAGAAATTGAACCAAAGTTTGAATATGATTATTACCTTGTATTAGAATTATAACCTACTATAAGAAAAAAAGATTTCTTGAGGTTGGATGATCACCTTACAAGATTGGAAGTGAGCTAGCAAACTTGAAAGTATTCTTGATTTTATGTAACTAGAACTTGTAGAATATATGAAGAACACTTAGAACTTGAAGATAGAACTTGAGAGAGATCAATTAGATGAAGAAAATTGAAGAATAAAAGTGTTTGTAGGTGTTTTTGGTCGTTGGTGTATGGATTAGATATAAAGGATATGTAATTTTGTTTTCATGTAAATAAGTCATGAATGATTACTCATATTTTTGTAATTTTATGAGATATTTCATGCTAGTTGCCAAATGATGGTTCCCACATGTGTTAGGTGACTCACATGGGCTTCTAAGATCTGATCATTGGAGTGTATATACCAATAGTACATACATCTAAAAGCTATGTATTGTACGAGTACGAATACGAGTGCATACGAGTAGAATTGTTGATGAAACTGAACGAGGATGTAATTGTAAGCATTTTTGTTAAGTAGAAGTATTTTGATAAGTGTATTGAAGTCATTCAAAATTGTATAAATACATATTAAAACACTACATGTATATACATTTTAACTGAGTCGTTAAGTCATCGTTAGTCGTTACATGTAAGTGTTGTTTTGAAACCTTTAGGTTAACGATCTTGTTAAATGTTGTTAACCCAATGTTTATAATATCAAATGAGATTTTAAATTATTATATTATCATGATATTATCATGTATGAATATCTCTTAATATGATATATATACATTAAATGTCTTTACAACGATAATCGTTACATATATGTCTCGTTTAAAAATCATTAAGTTAGTAGTCTTGTTTTTACATATGTAGTTCATTGTTAATATACTTAATGATATGTTTACTTATCATAGTATCATGTTAACTATATGTATATCCATATATATGTCATCATATAGTTTTTACAAGTTTTAACGTTCGTGAATCACTGGTCAACTTGGGTGGTCAATTGTCTATATGAAACATATTTCAATTAATCAAGTCTTAACAAGTTTGATTGCTTAACATGTTGGAAACATTTAATCATGTAAATAGCAATCTCAATTAATATATATAAACATGGAAAAGTTCGGGTCACTACAGTACGACTTATCGGAACAAAAATTACAAGTTAACTAGGCACGAGAATATAATATAATATATAATTAATTAATATAAATTATATATATTATATATTAATAAATAAATATGTCGACGAGGAAGAGTTAAAATACATGTGTGAGCTGGAAATGGGATCCATGCGATCGCATGGAATCCCCTCACATTAGCCATGCGATCGCATGGCAGGGGATTTCAGAAATGCTTATAAAAGCTCGATCGGTTTTGCTACACAAACACACACATATTCATTTTACTCCGTATGTATTTATTATTTATATTATTATTATTATTATTATTATTATTATTATTATTATTATTATTATTATTATTATTATTATTATTATTATTATTATTATTATTATTATTATAATTATTATTATTAAGATTAATATTATTAATCTTATTAATATTAGTATTGTTATTATTATTAATAATATTATACATAAAATATTACGACGGGAGTGTGCTCGAACGATTTCAAAACAAGTTTTCAAACGGGATAGAGCTAAGGAAACTATGGGTTATAGCTATGGAGGTTATGGGTAATGTTCGAGGGTAATATTCACAAGTCAAACCTAGTGTTTATCATCTCTGTTGCGTCTATGTACTTTCCTGCAATATTGAATCGAAATATTGATACGTGAGCATTCATATCTTATCTTTTATATATTATTTGTGTATCCATGTCTAGTACTCGAGTATATATATTTATGCATACTTGTATGCTAAATTTTGTCGTTAAATAGTTTATGATGAATCACGAATTAAATACATATATTACTGATAAAAGGTATATGATATGCATGTTTTTGGAAAGCTGGCGAAAAATCAATAACTTTTCATTTAGAAATCGCGTAATTTCGATGAACGAATTAAAAGATATGGTCAACTGAATTATGATTGACGTTAATTGGAATTGCTTTTGAATCTGCAATTAATATTTAAACAACTTGTTTGTAAGATTGATAAATTAGATTTTTGAATATTACCAACCGAGTAAATGAATCCTTATATAAGGTACGTCTCGTTTTGTTGAACTATTGTCAAAATTGACCTTTTGAAACGACTTTTGATAACTTTTGTATGTCGATCTCGAGCATTAAGATTGTGATACACTATGACCTGACCTAGCTTGATAGAAATTTATTGACCAACATATGTTCTCTAGGTTGAGATCTACGGTTATTTGGTATTTCGAGTTTCAGTCACATTTTGGTGAACGACTTTATATGCTGCTAAGGTGAGTTTCATTTGCTCCCTTTTTAATTGATTTTGCAATCTATATTTTGGGCTGAGAATACATGCACTTTATTTTAAATGCAATGGATACAAGTACATACTAAATTCTACACCGAGTTTGAACCAAAAATCCCTTAGCTTTGGTAACTAGTAACTACCGGTTATAAGAACTGGTGGGCGCGAGTAGTAGTATATGGATCCATAGGGCTTGACATCCCCGTCTGTTCCAGGTATAGAAACCCTAGCCTGAACTATAAAATAGACGTATACTATTTGAGTTTAGTACACGTTGGATTGCGTGTATTGTACATGTTGGTTGCATGTATGTTAAAACAGGGGTACTTATTATAACGTTAAAGCTTAGTTACCAGGGTGCTCAATTTCGTAGAATATTTTGATAAACGTTTCTGGATGAAACAACTGAAATCTTGTGATCCACCTTTATGTACAGATTATGCAAAACATTAAAACTATGAACTCATCAACCTTTGTGTTGACACTTATTAGCATGTTTATTCTCAGGTTCCCTAGAAGTCTTCCGCTGTTTGCTTATATGTTAGACAAGCTATGTGCATGGAGTCTTACATGGCATATTTTTTTCAAGGAAACATTGCATTCACCAAATCATTACCATGTATCTTATTTTGACTGCATTGTCAATGGAAGTACTATTGTAAACTATTATTTAAGGTGATTGTCTATATATAGAAATCATCAGCTGTCGAAAACCTTTGATTTAAATATTCATTTATGGTGTGCCTTTTCAAAAGAATGCAATGTTTACAAAACGTATCATATAGAGGTCAAATACCTCGCAATGAGATCGATGAATGATGTGTTCGTCCATATGGATTTGGAGCGATCGTCACAAATAGTGTATCCCTCACTAGTGCTCGAGTATATAGGATTATACATGCTTGTACTTTTGATATTGCCATTAGATAGGTTATGTTGAATCCTGAATTAGTTACATATGCGGTTAAGATAAGGTATAAGATATGCATGTCGTTGGAAAGCTAGCGAAAAATTAAGAACTTTTCATTTAGATATCGAATGATTTCGATGAACGGATTAGAAGTTATAGTCAATTGAATTTTTATATTTTTATTAAAAATGATTATTATTATCGTCGTTATTATCGTCGTTATAGTTTTTATCTAATTATTATTATTATTATTATTATTATTATTATTATTATTATTATTATTATTATTATCAATAAAAGGTATTATCATTAATAATTATTATTACTATCGTAATTATCGTCAAAGTTATAATTAGTATTAGTATTATTATTATTATTATTATCATTTTAAATAGAGTTATCATTTTAAAGTTAATATTAAAAAGTATTGTAAATTTTAAAGTTATCATAATTAGAATTATCATTTTATCATAATATCATTTTTAGTAAATATAAATATTGATATTTTTATTAATAGAATAATAATAATTATTATTACAAAATAATACAACTTTTACTTATTATTATTAACAATGTTATTTTTATCAAATAAATATGTAATACAGATAATATAATTACTTTAACCTATCATAATATTTTATGAACTTTATTACTTAAAATATATAAAAGTATATTTTTGTATAAAATTTTATTTATTAATGAATGAATTATATTATTTACTCTAATAAATCTTTTAAATATATTTAATAAATATAAAACAACGATATTTAAACTATATAATAATCATGTATAAATTTTGGAAATTATTTTGGGTCAAATTGACTTTTGTTGACTTTTGCATATTTAGTCTCGAGCATTAGGATTGTGGTACACTATGACATAACCTAATTTGTTAGACAAATATTGACCAACATATAAATATATATAATTAATATATTTTCGTGAATCCGAGGCCAACCTTGCACTTATTCAATGACGTTAAATGTATTTTTACTACGAAATACAGTATGGTGAGTTTCATTTGCCTTTTTACCCTTTATATTTTTGGGCAGAGAATACATACGAATTTTTATAAATGTTTTACGAAATAGACACAAGTAATCGAAACTACATTATATGGTTGAATGATCAAAGCCGAATATGCCCCTTTTGCTTGGTAGCCTAAGAATTAGGGAACATCACTAATTTTGAAATTAGTGCACCCCTATTTGACGCGAATCCTAAAGATAGATCTATCGGGCCTAACAAACCCCATCCAAAGTACCGGATGATTTAGTACTTCGAGTTTTTATATTATGTCCGATGGATGTCCCGGAATGATGGGGATATTCTTATATGCATTTTATTAATGTCTGTTACCAGGTGTTCAATCCATATGAATGATTTTTGTCTCTATGCATGGGACGTATATTTATGAGAAATGGAAATGAAATTCTTGTGGTCTATTAAAATGATGGAAATGAATGATTATGATAAACTAATGAACTCACCAACCTTTTGGTTGACACTTTAAAGCATGTTTATTCTCAGGTATTAAAGAAATCTTCCGCTGTACATTAACTCATTTTAAAGATATTACTTGGAATCATTCATGGCATATTTCAAAAGACATTGCATTCAAGTCGTTGAGTTCAATAAAGATTATGATTAAGTAAATGACAGATTAGATCATTTATAGATGGATATTACGAAAGGGTATGCATGCCTGTCAACTTTCGATGTAATGAAAGATTATCTTTTAAAACGAATGCAATGTTTGCAAAATGTATCATATAGAGGTCAAATACCTCGCGAATGTAATCATATGTTATTGTATTCATTCTTATGGATTAGGACGGGTATTTACAAAAGTCTCCGACGATATCGTTTCCCGAATGGGAAGAAACAAGGCACTTTTCATCAACCGATCAACTATCACCCAAATCGAATCAAATTGGGTTCTCGCCGTCTTTGGTAAATTTGTAATGAAATCCATGGTAATGTGCTCCCATTTCCATTTCGGAATTTCTAACGGTTGCAACTTACCATACGGTTTTTGGTGCTCGGCCTTAACTTGCAAACACGTGACACATTGTTCAACATACTTTACCACATCACGTTTCATGCCCGGCCACCAATACTCTTTCTTCAAATCAAGATACATTTTCGTCACGCCCAGGTGAATGGAATACTTTGACTTATGTGCTTCATCAAGTAGCACTCGTCGATAATCCTCCATTTTAGGCACCCACACTCTTCCTTGAAAAGATAACAAACCATGCGGACCTAAGGTAATAAACTCCGTTTGCCCCACGATTCATTCCCCATGCTTATTGTTAACAAAAGCTTCGATTTGAGTCTCACCAAGCTTTACAAGAAAATCGTTAGTAATAATCATGCGTAACGATCCTACTCTTATTACCGAATGTTGACTCTTTCGACTTAACACATCCGCACCACATTCGCCTTTTCCGGATGATAAAGTATTTCACAATCATAGTCTTTCACCACATCCATCCATCTACGTTGACGATAATTTAAATCTCGTTGATCAAAAATGAAAGGACTCGTTCATATACATTATAAACGATTCACAATAGTTGATTACATCGTGAGGTATTTTGACCTCTATATGATACATTTTACAAACATTGCATTCGTTTTTAAAAGACAAACTTTCTTTACAACGAAAGTTGACGGCATGCACACCATTTCATAATACATCCAACTATAATTGACATAATAATAATCTTGATGAACTCAATGACTCGAATGCAACGTCTTTCAAAATACACCATGAATGACTCCAAGTAATATCCTTAAAATGAGCTAATGCACAGCGGAAGATTTCTTTAATACCTGAGAATAAACATGCTTTAAAGTGTCAACCAAAAGGTTGGTGAGTTCATAGGTTTATCATAACAATCATTTCAATATATTAATAGACCACAAGATTTCCGTTTATAAATATATGTACACTCGCAAGTGTATAAGAGTATTCTATAAATTGTAGGCACCCGGTAACAAGCCTTAACGTTCATGTTTTACCCTCTGAAGTACACCAGATCAGGTGTGTTTAAAATAACCTCGAAGTACTAAAGCATCCCATAGTCAGGATGGGGTTTGTCAGGCCCAATAGATCTATCTTTAGGATTCGCGCCTACCGTACATAGACAAGTAGTTTAATGTTATCAAGCTAAGGGTATATTTCTGGTTTAAACCCACGTAGAATTAGTTTTAGTACTTGTGCCTATTTCGTAAAACATTTATAAAAAACAGCGCATGTATTCTCAGTCCCAAAAATATATATAAAAGGGAGCAAATGAAACTCACCATACTGTATTTCGTAGTAAAAATACATATAACGTCATTTAACAAGTGCAAGGTTAGCCTCAGATTCACGAACCTATATTAATTATATATATTTATATGTTGGTCAATATTTGTCTAACAATTTTTGGTCAAGTCATAGTGTACCACAATCCTAATGCTCGAGACTAATATGAAAAAGTCAACAAAAGTCAACTTGACCCAAAATGACTTCTAAAATTTATACGTGTTTATTATATAACTTAACTATAGTCGTTTTATATATTTAAATATATTTATTAGATTTTATAATAATAAAAGTCATTTATTAATAAAAATTTATATTAACGTTTATATATGATAAAATATACTTTTATATATCTTAAGTAGTAAAATTTATAAAGTTCACTTAATATCTTAAAACTATAGTGGTAAGTATTATTAATGTAATTATATTACGCGTGGTGAAAAATATATTTGTATCCCCTATTTATTTGATAAAATAATATTGATCATAATAATAATAAGTAAAAGTTGTATTATTTTGTAATAATAATTATTATTAAAAAAAATAACAATATTTATATTTACTAAAAATGTTATTATGATAAAATGATAATACTAACATAATAGTAATAATGATATTTTATAATAACAATGATATTTCTATTAAAATAATAACGACGATAGTAATAATAATTATTTTAACAATAATACTAAAATTCAGTTGACTATAACTTCAAATCCGTTCATCGAAACCATTCGATATCTAAATGAAAAGTTTTTAATTTTTCGCTAGCTTTCCAATGACATGCATATCATATACCCTATCTCAGTAGCATATGTATCTAATTCAGGATTCAACAAACCTATCTAAGGACAATATCGAATGTACAAGCATGCATAATTCTATATACTCGAGCACTAGTCAGGGATACACTATTGATATATAAAAGTTAAGTTATGAGTGCTCACGTATCAATATTGAGATTCAATATTGCAGGAAAGTACGTAGACGCAACGGAGATGATAAACACTAGATTGACCTCACGAGCATACCCATGAACCCTACCCATCACCTCCATAGCTATAACCCATAATTTCCTTAGCTTCGACTCATTCAAAAAACTATTTTGAAATCACTCGGACATCACTCCGTCGTAATATTTTATGTATACTAATAATATCTTGAAATAATACAGAGCAAATATATATATATATATATATATATATATATATATATATATATATATATATATATATATATATATATATATATATATATATATATATATATATATATGTAAATCGATTGAGAGAGTTTAGAGAAATATATTTTCAAGTTTCTATGAAATAATGAAACCTATTGAATTCTATTTATAATAGATTTTTGAATTATTAAAGTGAATTATTAAAGTATGAATTATTAAAGTGAATTATTAAAGTATGAATTATTAAAGTGAATTATTAAAGTATGAATTATTAAAGTGAATTATTAAAGTATGAATTATTAAAGTGAATTATTAAAGTATGAATTATTAAAGTGAATTATTAAAGTATGAATTATTAAAGTGAATTATTAAAGTATAAATTATTAAAGTGAATTATTAAAGTATGAATTATTAAAGTGAATTATTAAAGTTAAAGTAAAGTAAAAGTAAAGTAAAGGTAAAGTTAAAGTATAGTAAAAGTATAAAAACTATGTATGTATAATACGCGTATAAATATATATAATATTAATTTAAATTGTTATATATATTTAATGAAATAAAATATAAATATCGTTATATTTATTATACTGGTTAAGTAATGAGTTGTCAAAAGTGATTCTAGATATTTATAAAAGTTATATACGTTTTAATAATAAAGTTCTTTTTAAACTGAAAACGTTTTTGTACGTTTGAAAATAGATTAATAGAATATTATGGAAACCAATTCTCCACTAGCTTTTGTCTAACTTTCGTAAATGACACTTTTTATTTTTATTTATAAATAGCTTTACAAATTATTCCAAATATCGTTAAGAGGAATAGATTTCTCAAATCATAGTGGACCTCTCAACAGAGACTTGTAATCATAGTTCAATGTTTCTGATAATTCAATCATTTAATATATATATTTTTTAATTTCATCGATAATCATATTGAAACAAATATGTTCATATAAAGCATTATACTTTTAAATACTTTGTTGACATTTTCAATTTATAACATATACACATATACATACATATTCATATATGTTCATTTAATGGTTCGTGAATCATTGGAATTTGGTCGAGGTTTAAATGAATGTATAAACATAGTTTAAAATCCTTGAGATTTAACTTAACAAACATTGCTTATCGTGTCAGAATAATATAAAGATAAAGTTTAAATTTAGTCGGAAATTTCCGGGTCGTCACAGTACCTACCCGTTAAAGAAATTTCGTCCCCGAAATTTGATAGAGGTCGTTATGGCTAACAATGAGAATGTTATTATGACGATTATGAAGTTTTATCATGTCTAAGAAGTATGGATAAAATAATTCGATTACTCAAAGCGTATGAGGGAAGTTATCGTAAATGAAGGAAATAAGATTATAGTGATTCGTCATATCTTTTGACGTCATCACAATTGATCTCCGAATTTAAAGAAAATCTTTGTAATCTATGTTGGATTTGATGCTTCGGTGATTAAGGAGATTATGATTCTCTTCGAATTAATACGATAATCCATCTTGATTTCTCTGTCGGGTATTTCACTATAAATCCACCTCCTTCGTTTCCTTACAACTCACACCTTCTATTCTTTCTCTCTCAACTCATATTTTAAAGTATTTGTCAATATGCTTCATCCAGTACTGATTCTCGATATACTCCTCACTTTCATATCTGTCGTTCTTCTTTTTCATCTGCCTCCAGAAGAATCTATTTACTTCTACCATACTCTCGGTTTTATAGTGTTTTTAGTTCTTCCTTGTCTTTATATTGCTATATGCATCGATATATACGGTTTATAATTTTTTGGGTGGTTGTTGGGTTTTATATCTTCCCTTATATTTCAAAGCCCCTGCTTTTGTCTTCTATAATCATTGACATCCACAGTTAATGCTCCATTCTATTTGCTGCGATTTATACTCCAATTTCTATTTTGGAGTTTTGTCCTTTCGTTTCTTCTTCTTGCGATTAAGCAACGTTTGTAATGGTCCAGTATTCGCAGATATGAATTTCAGAATGAACATAGTTAATGTTTTAAGAAGGAAATGGTAATGGTACGATCTTGATTTGTTAATTTACCAGAATACCCTGAAAAGACCGAATCATCAAGAAAATATATTCTTGATATTTTTAGAGATTAAATAGAATACAAGAGTCGTGTAACATGGAACATGATGACGGCATGGTCTGTGAATCATCATGTCCCATTAGAAACTCAGCATGACTTACTGTAATATAATCACGTTGATCAAGTGTCATTATATTATACTAACTCATGCTTCAGTTCCCAACACTACTTCAAAACATTCATAATTTAAACTCGAAAGTTTATAGAATATAGAAACTAATAGTTTCTTATATGATGTAACACTGATAGCGCAAAGAGATAAATGACTTCAGATAAGATTAGTTGTGAAAATATCTTCAGAAATATCGCGGATATTTATAATGAAAGATATGATAATATCTTAGAATTTCTAATATTGATGGATGATGATGAAGATTTGTCTGTAAAGGTTTAGAATAAAGAGTAAGGTATTCGTTAATGACTTTAGCAGGCACTGAATCATTTGGATTCTTTGAAGGCAGATTTAGTCTTTGTGATTTGTCCACAGCCTCCTTCATAGTCTGTTCAATCCGTTTTTCAGTTCCAAACCTTCTCTTTTCTCAGCTTTTCCACCTTACTATTCTTTGTCATCAAACTTTTTACTGTTAAGATCGTTTACAGTTTTTGATGCTTCGTCAGCATTTCAAGAACTAGTTTGCAGTTCAAAATATTTTTCAGAACTTCACATTCAAAGTATGTAAGTCTAGGAGATAGATGTTTTACGTACACATATAACTGTTGGCGTAGACATGCTGCGAGATTTCAAAATACTGGTTACTGTTTTTCGATGATTCATATAACAATTCTCATTACAAGATGTGAATGAGTAAATGATGTGATTTCAATAAATATAATGATTTTTCGAAAAGTCAAAGATAATTGAAGTTGTTGGTAAGTTTATTGCTAAGGTGGCGAGATATGAAAGGTCCCCAGTAACGATGACGAAAGGGCAACGTATCTATCGAGGTTATAATAAGACTAGTCCGACTGAAAAGTCGAAGTTGACTTGCTGGAGCTGTGACAAAACTGTCTACTTTGAAAAGGAATTGAAAAGTCATTTTAGCTAATAAATGCTAAAGGGTCTGACACGGATATGCGTCGAACTATGACTTTGGCTTCGAGAGCTTTTTAGGTACATAAATGTGGGTAATATGTGGTTGGATCATCATCTCGATTGTTCATTGTTTGAAGTGTCTTCGAAAACTTCGGAGAGTTTGAACACAGTTTGTAATCATTAATATACATATGATGTTCTAACACGATTTTGAAGTCAAAGTATAGCTTTGAAAGATGTAGGAATCTAAGAGTGATCTCTTCTGTTAAATCATGACTTGGATTTTGATTTGTCAAAATCAGAATGCGTAATCAAATTTGGGTGAGAATGGTTGCTTTGATTTTTTATACAAGAATGTATATTGTTGTGAGATTTTGGGAGTATAGTTGATGATTTGCTTAATCAGATTCGAAAAATGTAATATATTAATTGTGAATTTATATATCTCTCGGGTATTACCTACCCGTTAAAAAAAATTCACAATTAATATTTTGTACAACAGAATTTTATTACAGTCTTTATGAAAATATATATGTGCATATTTTCTTCAGATGTAACATAGATTTAATGAGTTAATATTAAATTAAACTCATTTGATTTACGGTTGAAACTAGAACTGAATAATCCCTAAAGACTTTAGAAATTACATAACTTTTACGGAGTATTTATTCAATAAAATTGAAATTATGAATTAATACTTCGTTATTTGTTGGTGTTTGTAACCCTTGCACCATATTCTCTAAAGCCACTACTCGAGCGCGAAGCTCGTTGACTTCTTCTATTACACTGGGGTGATTGTCGGTTCGGACGAGCGGATAGATAAGATCTAGAATTTGGTGTAGTATATAATCATGACGAGATACTCTGGAAAGGAGAGAGAAAATGGTGTTTCGGACAGGTTCGCCGGTAAGTGCTTCAGGTTCATTGCCAAGAGGGCAATGTGGTGGATGAAAGGGATCACCTTCTTTTTGTCTCCAATGGTTAAGTAGATTACGAACCCATCCCCAATTCATCCAAAATAGATGATGGATAATTGGTTGATCCATTCCGGTCACACTGCTTTCGAAACTTGAGTGGAATTCCATTTCGGAATCCGAGGGACTTGAACTAATGACGAATTCCATTTCGTACGATTGAATAAAGAATTTTTTTTCGATATGAAATGATTTTCCGGCTATCGGGTGGTATTCTAATTATATAGAGCAAAAGGTTTCGTAGATTACGGAGGAATTTACGAAATATGTCAGTCAAAGTTTACAGTAACAGATACGCTAAGATATGAATTAGCAGATACGCTAAGATATGAATTTTGTCTATACACTATTCATGCAATCAATGCAATAAGATGTGTCTAGACTAAGAATGATAAGCAGGTAATTTTCGATAAAAATGATGAGCAAAACTTTTGACATGCAAACACGGTCGAAGTCCAGACTCACTAATGCATCCTAACGACTATCAGTTAGACACACTAATGCAGACCTGGTTCGCTAAGACCACCACTCTGATACCAACTGAAAGGACTCGTTCATATACATTATAAACGATTCACAATAGTTGATTACATCGCTAGGTATTTTGACCTCTATATGATACATTTTACAAACATTGCATTCGTTTTTAAAAGACAAACTTTCTTTACAACGAAAGTTGACGGCATGCACACCATTTCATAATACATCCAACTATAATTGACATAATAATAATCTTGATGAACTCAATGACTCGAATGCAACGTCTTTCAAAATACACCATGAATGACTCCAAGTAATATCCTTAAAATGAGCTAATGCACAGAGGAAGATTTCTTTAATACCTGAGAATAAACATGCTTTAAAGTGTCAACCAAAAGGTTGGTGAGTTCATAGGTTTATCATAACAATCATTTCAATATATTAATAGACCACAAGATTTCCGTTTATAAATATATGTACACTCGCAAGTGTATAAGAGTATTCTATAAATTGTAGGCACCCGGTAACAAGCCTTAACGTTCATGTTTTACCCTCTGAAGTACACCAGATCAGGTGTGTTTAAAATAACCTCGAAGTACTAAAGCATCCCATAGTCAGGATGGGGTTTGTCAGGCCCAATAGATCTATCTTTAGGATTCGCGCCTACCGTACATAGACAAGTAGTTTAATGTTACCAAGCTAAGGGTATATTTCTGGTTTAAACCCACGTAGAATTAGTTTTAGTACTTGTGCCTATTTCGTAAAACATTTATAAAAAACAGCGCATGTATTCTCAGTCCCAAAAATATATATAAAAGGGAGCAAATGAAACTCACCATACTGTATTTCGTAGTAAAAATACATATAACGTCATTTAACAAGTGCAAGGTTAGCCTCAGATTCACGAACCTATATTAATTATATATATTTATATGTTGGTCAATATTTGTCTAACAATTTTTGGTCAAGTCATAGTGTACCACAATCCTAATGCTCGAGACTAATATGCAAAAGTCAACAAAAGTCAACTTGACCCAAAATGACTTCTAAAATTTATACGTGTTTATTATATAACTTAACTATAGTCGTTTTATATATTTAAATATATTTATTAGATTTTATAATAATAAAAGTCATTTATTAATAAAAATTTATATTAACGTTTATATATGATAAAATATACTTTTATATATCTTAAGTAGTAAAATTTATAAAGTTCACTTAATATCTTAAAACTATAGTGGTAAGTATTATTAATGTAATTATATTACGCGTGGTGAAAAATATATTTGTATCCCCTATTTATTTGATAAAATAATATTGATCATAATAATAATAAGTAAAAGTTGTATTATTTTGTAATAATAATAATTATTATAAAAAATAACAATATTTATATTTACTAAAAATGTTATTATGATAAAATGATAATACTAACATAATAGTAATAATGATATTTTATAATAACAATGATATTTCTATTAAAATAATAACGACGATAGTAATAATAATTATTTTAACAATAATACTAAAATTCAGTTGACTATAACTTCAAATCCGTTCATCGAAACCATTCGATATCTAAATGAAAAGTTTTTAATTTTTCGCTAGCTTTCCAATGACATGCATATCATATACCCTATCTCAGTAGCATATGTATCTAATTCAGGATTCAACAAACCTATCTAAGGACAATATCGAATGTACAAGCATGCATAATTCTATATACTCGAGCACTAGTCAGGGATACACTATTGATATATAAAAGTTAAGTTATGAGTGCTCACGTATCAATATTGAGATTCAATATTGCAGGAAAGTACGTAGACGCAACGGAGATGATAAACACTAGATTGACCTCACGAGCATACCCATGAACCATACCCATCATCTCCATAGCTATAACCCATAATTTCCTTAGCTTCGACTCATTCAAAAAACTATTTTGAAATCACTCGGACATCACTCCGTCGTAATATTTTATGTATACTAATAATATCTTGAAATAATACAGAGCAAATATATATATATATATATATATATATATATATATATATATATATATATATATATATATATATATATATATATATATATATATATATATATATATATATATATATATATGTAAATCGATTGAGAGAGTTTAGAGAAATATATTTTCAAGTTTCTATGAAATAATGAAACCTATTGAATTCTATTTATAATAGATTTTTGAATTATTAAAGTGAATTATTAAAGTATGAATTATTAAAGTGAATTATTAAAGTATGAATTATTAAAGTGAATTATTAAAGTATGAATTATTAAAGTGAATTATTAAAGTATGAATTATTAAAGTGAATTATTAAAGTATGAATTATTAAAGTGAATTATTAAAGTATGAATTATTAAAGTGAATTATTAAAGTTAAAGTAAAGTAAAAGTAAAGTAAAGGTAAAGTTAAAGTATAGTAAAAGTATAAAAACTATGTATGTATAATACGCGTATAAATATATATAATATTAATTTAAATTGTTATATATATTTAATGAAATAAAATATAAATATCGTTATATTTTTTATACTGGTTAAGTAATGAGTTGTCAAAAGTGATTCTAGATATTTATAAAAGTTATATACGTTTTAATAATAAAGTTCTTTTTAAACTGAAAACGTTTTTGTACGTTTGAAAATAGATTAATAGAATATTATGGAAACCAATTCTCCACTAGCTTTTGTCTAACTTTCGTAAATGACACTTTTTATTTTTATTTATAAATAGCTTTACAAATTATTCCAAATATCGTTAAGAGGAATAGATTTCTCAAATCATAGTGGACCTCTCAACAGAGACTTGTAATCATAATTCAATGTTTCTGATAATTCAATCATTTAATATATATATTTTTTAATTTCATCGATAATCATATTGAAACAAATACGTTCATATAAAGCATTATACTTTTAAATACTTTGTTGACATTTTCAATTTATAACATATACACATATACATACATATTCATATATGTTCATTTAATGGTTCGTGAATCATTGGAATTTGGTCGAGGTTTAAATGAATGTATAAACATAGTTTAAAATCCTTGAGATTTAACTTAACAAACATTGCTTATCGTGTCAGAATAATATAAAGATAAAGTTTAAATTTAGTCGGAAATTTCCGGGTCGTCACAAAAAAGATGTTTTAAGCTCTTGTGATCCAAATAAATCATACACTTGACACCATACAAGTAATGGCGCCAAATTTTTAACGCATGAACAACCGCCGCCAACTCAAGATCATGAGTCAGATATCTCGTTTCGTGTTCCTTTAATTGTCGAGAGGCATACGCGATGACTTTGCCTCGTTGCATTAGAACACAACCGATCCCATTTAAAGAAGCATTACAATAAACCGTCATGTCTTCTACACCTTCCAGCAACACTAAAATCGGAGCTTGACATAACTTCTCTTTTAACAATTGAAAAGCAATTTCTTGCTCGTTCTCCCAATTATATCTCGCGTTCTTTCTCGTCAATTTCGTCAATGGAGAAGCGATCTTAGAAAAGTCTTGGATAAACCGACGATAATAACTGGCCAATCCGAGAAAACTTCAGATTTCCGTAGGCGTAGTCGGTCGTCCCCAACTCTTTAACGTCTCAATCTTCCCCGGATCTACTTGAATACCATCGTTGCTCACAATATGGGCAAGGAATTGAACTTCCCTTAGCCAAAATTCACATTTGGAGAATTTCGCATACAATTTCTCCTTCCGCAATGTCTTCAACACACCACACAAATGATGTTCATGTTCCTTCATACTCTTCGAATAGACAAGTATGTCGTCAATGAACACAATCATCGACTTGTCGAACATAGATTGGCACACTCGGTTCATAAGATCCATGAATGCAGCCGGTGCATTCATAAGACCAAAAGGCATAACTACAAACTCGAAATGCCCATAACGCGTTCGAAAAGCCGTTTTCTCAATATCTTCCTCACGGACTCGCATTTGGTGATAGCCGGACCGTAAGTCAATTTTAGAAAAGTAAGTCACGCCTTGGAGTTGATCAAACAAATCGTCAATCCGAGGCAATCGATAACGATTCTTGATTGTCACCTTGTTCAACTCACGATAATCAATGCACATCCGCATACTACCATCCTTCTTCTTCACGAATAAAACCGGAGCGCCCCATGGTGATGTACTCGGTCGAATAAAACCCTTTTCAAGAAACTCTTGGGTTTGATTTAACACCTCTTGCATCTCCGTTGGTGCTAAACGATAAGGAGTTTTAGCAATGGGAGTAGCTCCCGGAACCAACTCAATGCGAAATTCAACTTGTCTTTCCGCCGGAACACCCGGTAATTCATCCGGAAAAACGTCTTCGAATTCACTAACCACCGGAATTTCACGAATGGATGGTGGCTTTTCACGAGTATCAACTACATGAGCAAGAAAATCCATGCCGCCACTACCAAGAAAATGACGTGCCCGTGCATAAGTGCATAATGGCACAAGTCTTCTCCGTCTCTCGCCATGAATAATTAACTCTCCCCCACTTGGGGTCTTCACACGAATAGATTTTTCATGGCATGCAATATCGGCTCTATGACGATCGAGCCAATCCATACCAATGACAATATCGAATTCACCCAAGGTCATCGGGATAAGATCAATTTTAAACGTTTCGGTACCAAACACAATATCACAATCGTTACAAACATCAACCCCTAGCACCATCTTACCATCCGCTATTTCAACTTCTACCGGATGACTCAACTTAGCTAGCGGTTTATCAAGCTTAGACACAAATCTTGGAGAAACAAATGATAAATTAGCACCACTATCAAATAGGATCCTTGCCGGATTAGAGTTAATCATGAAAGTACCTGAGAAAACTTCGTTTGATTGATTGGCCTCATCATGGGTCATTAAGTAATTTCATCCCCTCGCCGTCCCCGCCGCCTTTTCTAGCTTCTTAACTTGATCACCCCTCAAATCGGGACATTCCGTTCTTCGGTGACCCTCTTTATTACAATTAAAACAAACGATTTTATTGGAAGATGAGTTCGTACAATCACGGGCCAAGTGCCCTTGTCGACCACAATTGTAGCACGTGGGTCCAAAACTCTTAGAAGCCCCCTTTCTCACACTACCGACGCTCTCGGTTACACTCTTGCTCTTCTTGTTCGAGTGGCTAGTAGCTTCAAATTATCGTTTGCCAAAGGTGAAGTCACTCTTTCTTGGAGCAAGCGACTCAAAACCCTTAGCGATATCAAACAATTCATCAAAAGTCTTCGCCGAATTTCTACTAATCCTTTCTTGATAGTTATCATTCAAGGTTCGGTAGAAATCTTCTTTCAACATATGATCATTCCCGTCATACTCCGGGCAAAATTGGGTCTTTGATAAGAAAGTGGACTTGAGATTGTTCAAATCCATTGACCCTTGCCTTAAAGTACGTAACTCGACCTTAAGCTTTGAAAGATCGGCCGAAGTTCGGTACTCCTTGAAAAATTCTTCTTTAAACTCGTCCCACGTCAAACTCATATTTTGTTCTTCGCCATAAAGTCGGATTTTCGCATCCCACCACAACTTGGCATCACCCCTCATCATGCTACTACCAAACCTCGTCTTTTTATCGAGAGGGCACTCACTAGTATGAAAAGCCCCCTCCATATTGAAGATCCATCGAGCACTCTTGAGTGGGTCTCGTTCACCTTCAAAGGTGGGAGGTTGAGCATCTTTGAAGTTTTTATAGTGGAAGTCTCGCCTTCCAGCGTTATCCTCTTTAAGAACAATCTTAACTTGTTCCTTGACTAGATTGACTATTTGTTCGTCAATAGAATCCAAGAACATCTTCTTAACATCCTCTAAGAAGGCCGCATGACGCCTTTGCATAATGTCCTCAACCTTGGTCGTAAACTCGACATCCTCACTCGTACCCCCTTCATTGTTCTCGGGTCTGTTTCTCGTCTTCATACTATATAACGGAAATAGGTTAAACAATGAAACGAAAAGACGTAACTTAAAGCATATATGTACATCTCACGCCGCCCCATCTTGCTCAACAATCGTCATACATCACTTGTTTGACACGATTTGAACCCGTAACAATGGTAGCTAATCATTGTTACGCGAGCACGTCGCGTTAACTTGCTAGTACAACGTTTATCTCGCTTGATGATTGCAAATAAAACACAAAACAATTAGCGCATAGTTAGTTCACCTAGCCCTAGGCACTAACCAATTCCCGGTCCGACCCGTCTCCTACAAGTCCCACATAACGCGCATATACAATAAAGTCTAAGTCTAGACACCTATGTCAAGTCGCCTAAATCCCTTAGACCATTCTCTGATACCACTTGTAACAACCCAACCCAATATCCAAACAAACACGCGAACTAAAAAAATTTTTTATTTTTTTTTACAGCATGGGTGCGCGGCGCGCACAAGCCCATTTCAGTTCTGTCCGGTTTTGTCAATTTTCAAATAAAGATCTCCCACTTCCCGACATATTTAGACGAAACGCTTTTCACAACATGTTATAATAGTTAAAACTCACACGATTCAATAATAAAATAAGTTTTACGAAACCGGGCTCACATATGCCGTAATACGAGTTTCGTACAAAAATATGAGTTTCGACCACACTAGTTTAAATTCCAAACGACACTATGAGCATGGTGTTTGGGGGTTAAACTACCCAAATCTCGGTCGAACTCCAAAAGCTATAACATCCAAAAGCGTCCCCTAACAAATAAGCGGGATCTCTAATCCGTACGAATGCCCTTACCCTTGTCTCCGCCAGAGCCTATAAAAAGATAAACAACGAGAGGGTAAGCAAAGCTTAGTGAATGCAATAATTATACCCATATATATAATATACCTACTTGCAATCACTTACACACATACCGCATACACGCTAGCAATACAATTAGCATACCATCTCAAGTACGAAGCTAATAATCTCCAATAACCCGCAACTAGTGTAATCAATAACATATAATCAACATAATACAATATGCTACAATACAAAACACAATCATGGTTAACCATTCTCGCGTCATGGTGCTACCGGCTCTTTGGTTCACAGCATACGCATTGGTTATGATGCTACCGGCTCTTTGATTCACATCACAACCCGAGTCATACTCTCGTTAAAGTGCTACCGGCTCTTTGGTTCACACTCTAACAACTCGTGCTGTAGTGCTACCGGCTCTTTGGTTCACACTACAACACACGTACTATGACGCTACCGGTTCTTTGGTTCACATCATAGCACAATCGCACATACTATGGCACTACCGGCTCTTTGGTTCATACCATAGCATACAAATAAATACATTATATACATACGCATATAATCATTCCACTCACCTTAACGCCTTCGGTGAATGTTTTATTCTTCCGCAAGCTTCAAGGCAAAGTACCTAATACAATAAGTACTCAATCAACACACAAACTAGTTGTACTAAACACCAACCATTCACTCATGTGCATTTAATGACTTAAATGTATTAAATGCCCCATTTTCACCAAAACCGTCCATTTAAGGACAAGACCATCATTAACCACTAAAAGCTAGTGCTTAAGGTCCAACAACACTAACTACCTCGAAATCGAGGTATCTCACACACATCTTTCCCAAATTAGGTCAATCATTACGCAATTAACCATTTAAAGTTAACACACCCATTTCGGGTCATCCACTAACCCAACTAACACCCATTTACCAATTAACTAGTTGTGCTAGTAATTAACTAACCAATTAAGACTCGAAATCACCAATTCACACTTTGAAACCCTAGGTTAGTTGCTATTGAGTCTTCATGACTCAATCTTACTCAAGAACACCCAAAATCATCAAATATGGGTCTTATGTTCACCACTAGCCCAAACTCTAACCCTTAAACAAATCAAAACAAGGAAATCAAGATTAGAGCTTACCACCACAACCACAACGTAGCTAGTGAGGAGATGAACAACTTTAATACTTGAGCTTTAACCCGGATCAAGCTTCTTCCTCCTTGATTCAAGCTTTCTCTCACAAGAACACTCTCTCTCTCTCACTAGAATTTGATTTGGGGTTGAAGATAAGGTTGGTGATGAAGTTAAATGTGTTTCAACCACCACCAAACTGGCCATCTAATGCCATATCTCGTTCCCATGTGAAAAGACCACAATACCCCTCATTAAACTTAAATAAAAAGCTGGAAATCCGCCAACAGTGCAGGTGCGCGGCGCGCACACCTACACCTGCGCTGCGCGCACAAAGGCCTGAGCAGGCTCTGACCCTTGTTTAACTATATACAGCTCCCCACACCATATGCACCCTATATACACTACTGTACAGTGATTGTTCGGGTCTTACAAGACAATCTCAAAAAACTAGACTATATGTGTTTTTCATGATTTTTGAAGAAAATCATATTTCCTATTATTAGGTGAATTAGTTTCGAAAGGTGTCTACAGCTTGAAACGCGTTGTAATTCAATTAAAGGTGCGTGAAAGTATTTAGTTACTTATTTGGATGTATTCAAGAGTAGTTATGAGGATCACGTTATATATGGGTTTTGAACTTAATTGCGCAAACAGAAAATCAAGTCGAGGTTACAGAAGATTAAGACGACTTTGTATAAAGAGAATAGGCTAGGCTGCTTGTTTAACTTCTTATTCATTATACATTGAACGTTCATTGTATTTATGTATTTAAAGTAATATAATACATACAATTCATTAAGAATATGTTTGTTCAATCGGTATGACGCACTTGTTATTTTTTTAAACATTACTTTTGAGTATAGTAATTTAATTGAATTGATCTTAAATTAAGTGATTAACATTGAGACTAAATAGAATATCCAAATTCTGTTTTCATTGATTACAATTTATATGTCTTGCGTTTAAAAGAAAGTAATAAAAGTTTTAGTAACAGAACATGTTAAATCCGAACTTAAAAAGGAAAGAAAAAGAGAGAAAGAAACTATATCAAATAATTGTTTAAAAAATACTCTCCCTATATCAGATTCTTCTTCCGTTCCAATTTAATTATCGAAAAAAAAAAAACATACGAAGTATAATTTAAGAAATGTCATTAGAAATTTCTCTCACTTTTATAAATTAAAATTAATTAATTAATTTCGGAAAATGTGGTAAACTTGATTAAACATACTTATCATATTTGATAGTGACAAGTAATAGGAGACATCCCCGAAATAAAACAATGTATTATAAATATAAGACTGATTGAATAATTATCTTGATAAGTGTTTATCACAAAGAAACAAAGAATCCCTATTATAGGAGTTAAATGCCGCTTTTGCTATTAATGTTAGGCCTAAAATATTGAGAAACAGTGTGCAAGTGTAAACCATCCCAAGGTAGCCCAAGTGGTTGGGGCCCTGAGATCCTTGCAAGAGGTCTCAGGTTCAATTCTTGGGGTGGCCAGGGAAGGGTTGGAAACAGTCAGGGAGTATTCCTGATGGGCTGCGTACACTAGAGTATGGGGTCGGATTACTCGCCCTTCCCGGGTAACCCGAACAGGAAAAACCTTACAACTTTAAGTGTGCAAGTGTAAATAGGTAATGTTAATTATTAACATCAGAGATAGTTTTTTTTTTTTTTTTTTTTTTTTTTTATAGCGAAAAAAGTTGATTGCATTGAAAGTAGATAGAACCTTCATTAAAACAATGAAGATAGATATTAACTTTTGAATATGGACATTAGTTTTGAAGATAGATAATATTATTTTTTAATAATAATACTCCTTCCGTCCCAAATCTACGGTCTACTATTTCATTTTGGGATGTCCCAAATTAATTGTCCAGATTTTTTTTCAACCAATCAAAAGAGGTTAATCTGGAGAGAGAATATATATTATTGGTGGAGAATAAAGTTAGTGAGATTTCTTAAAACTGCATGTTTTTTATTTGAAGACAATAGATTTGGAACGGAGGGAGTAGTTGTTTTAGTAAACAAAAATTGACAGGGAAAAGTAAAAATTTTATAAAATGAAGCAGTATCGCTATCAAAATGAAGCAAATGGTTACAAGTTAGTACAAAAAAATTGGGAAGGGGAGACATGAGAAGCACGCTTTGCCGGATGAACTGAAGAACAAGGTTAGGTTAGGGTGGGGTTGCGGTTTGGGACTCGGGACCGTGTGGGTTTTATTCACTGAAAAGTCTGAGCCATGCTGCTTGGACCCATGCGTAATGCTTGGTCCCACCATCGCTTCAAATCTCTTCTTCCAATGTTATGACCAGTCAGAGTATACGGCTATACCATATAATTTCCATATATGTATTTATTTATTTGAATTTAAATTTATTCAATATGTTTAGCTGTTATTGTTGTATTTAATTTCTATCAGATCAGTTGGCTTTTACATACATCTAAGCTAGCAATTGATCGGTCCCAAATTTTGTAGTACGCCACATTCAAACTATTGTCCATTGATTTTTGAGTAAATTGATCAGAAACAACGACATTTAACCAATTAAAATTTGATATCTTGGACACGTACTGCTACGAGACAATATTGTGGTACTATTTGTTGATATTGTGATATCATTTTCAATTCATAACACCCCATCACACATATTATACAGAGAGAAAGATTATCGATCCTTTATAAACTTATAGTTGCGAATAATTTACATCTACTACCACAATATCGTTTTCAATCTAATATCTAATATACTAAGAATATGACAAATATCATTAACAAATTCACAAATGCCCTTTGCAAAGTCATGATTCTTAATTCTTTCTGTTGGAGTATGATACAAATTCAAAGCGAGCGGAAGCATTTTTAAAACTTTACAAAATCATACTCTTCCACGGATCATTGTACAAAACTTTAGCAAACAAAATAAATTAACGAAATCGAACAAGAGAAGATTAGAATACAACCTTTGTAGCCTTTTGAAGATCAAATTTGAAAACTCAATGAAGAGTTCCTCTAAACGGTAGACACCCAAAGTTCCAACCTTGTTTCGATCTATACCTTCTACTTAACGGATCTTTTCTTCTTCCTTATTTCCACCAAAAACGGAACCCAATTATAGATTTCAAGTATTTTGGTTACTTGAAAATGTGAAAGAAAATAGCATTTTTGTATGTGTGTTTTGTATCTTTTGTATATCTTTCCAATACCAAGACTTGGTATTATATATTACATAATTGATACAATAATACATATAGTACAAATATAATAAATGAAGATTTAGAAAGATTTGCAAAATCAAATCTTTATATAAAATAAGATTTACAAAATCAAATCATATTTTATAAATCAAATCAAATCTTATATCTTATATAAAATATGATTTGCAAAATCTAATCAAATCTCTACATATTTAGATTTGTAAGTATATGTAAACACATAAAAAAACTTACTTAATTTATTAAACCATTAACTAATGATTAATAAATTAATTTCTGATTAGAAGGTATATCAAACAATTTACGATTGGCCTTTGTGTGTGACCGAATAGGATAAATGGACTTTTATTATTTATTGTCATGGGCATATCTTCGGAATATATGTACCACGGTCAAACCACGGTCGAACCGTAGCCAACCCGGGAACATATTTCCAACAAACTCCTACTTGCACTGACATGAATAATATTGGCATGTCTTAAAAGACACACCATGTGTAACAACTAGTCTGCTACGTTACACTCCTATATTTTGATTTATATCAATCATCCTTTTGTTCAAGATATCTATATGAACGTGTGACATGGTTAAGTGTCAATCATCATCGTTCAAGATTATGTTTCCCGATGGAGATTTGTGTTGATCAAATAGACTGCAATTGCATTAATTCAGTCGTAGCATGGCCATGCATTTAATTCAGCACAAATCAATGAGGGGCCCAGAGATATCGCTTAAACTCGCTTAAAGAAGAAGGAACAAATTGCTTCAACTGTATAGACATCCACCACATTCCATGATATACCCAATCTGCTCCCTTATGACCGGCATTTATGCACAACGTTAGAAACAGGTCAAAGTATAACATAGTTTGTGTCAGGATTTCTCATACATATCCACTCTAGGATAAATGATGTTGCCATCTTAGAGCTTACCTTTTGACTTAAAAACCATGAAGTAATGTCTAAGTGTGGTCATTCCAGAACCTTGAATCAACTATCAAGTTCCTCATGAATGTAGTTTCATATAAGCCTATATTACTACACTTCATAGCAGCCTTAATTCAATTCTCTCTTAGAGAATGACCGACTGTGGAAGTTTATGAAATAATATTCATTGGAAGTTAAAACATGCAAAATGAAACATGGCAATATACAATGAAATGATCGCATCGTGCGTATAATATAATCTCAATATATTAATCATCAGATCAATTGCAACATATATTATTACCCAATGTTTAAAGTTTCAAATTTAACATAAAAAATACAATCAAACTTTATCATCAATGACACGAATGCCAATAGACATGCTATGAGCATCATGCTTAGTCTGTGGCAAAGGCTTGGTGAAAGGATCAGCCAAGTTCTTAGTCGTGTCTACTCTACTTAATAATATGTCATTTTCTGCTACAAGTTGACGGATGTAATGGTACTTTCTGAGTATGTGCCGTGTGCGCTTTTGTAACCTCGGTTCTTGAGCCAAGACTGCCGCACTCACATTGTCGCAGAAAATCTCAACAGGATCATGGATTGTAGGAACCATACCCAGATCCCCGATGAATTTCTTTATCCACATGGCCTCTTTAACAGCTTCATTTATCGCTATACACTCGGCTTCTGTCGTAGAATCAGCAATAGTACTTTGTTTGCCACTTCTCCACGTGACGGCTCCACCGTTCAACATAAATACAAATCCTGATTGTGAAGAGCAATCATCTCTATCTGATTGAAACTAGCGTCAGAGTATCCTTTGATGCTCAGCTCGTCATTCCCACCATAGACCAAGAACATATCTTTAGTCCTCCTAAGATACTTTAGAATGTTCTTGACTGTTATCCAATGAGCTTCACCAGGATTAGCCTGATAATGACTAGTCATGCTTAGTGCATACGACACGTCAGGCTTAGTGCATATCATCGCATACATGATCCATCTTATAGCTGAAGCATATGGAGTCCGACTCATGGTAGCTGACTCCAAGTCAGAATTAGGACATTGAGACTTGCTCAATATCATTCCAGGGTTCATAGGAACGCACCCTTTCTTGGAGTTATGCATACCGAATTTCTTCAGTATCTTATCTATATATGCACTTTAGTTTAGCCCAATTAATCTCCTTGACCTATCTCGATAGATCTTTATTCCCAAAATATATGATGCATCTAATATGTCTTTCATGGAGAAACATTTCCCTAGCCAAGCTTTGACATCTTTCAATGTCGGGATATCATTTTCCATGAGTAATATGTCATCGACATATAGTACAAGGAAGACTACAACACTCCCACTAGACCTAACATAGACACATGGCTCATCTTCGCCTCTAATAAAACCAAATTCTTTGATCTTCTCATTAAAGCAAAGATTCCAGCTACGAGAAGCTTGTTTAAGTCCATAAATGAACTTTTGAAGCTTGCACACACTATTAGGATACTTAGGATGTATATAACCCTCAGGTTGTGTCATAAACACATCCTCTGTTAGCTTACCATTAAGGAAAGCTATTTTTACATCCATTTGCCATATCTCATAGTCATAAAATGCAGCTATGGCAAGAAGTATTCTAATAGATTTCAACATAGCTACTCGTGAAAAAGTTTCATCATAGTCTACACCATATTGTTGCGTGTAACCCTTAGCCACCAGTCTGGCTTTGAATGTGTGTACATTTCCATCCATATCGGTCTTCTTCTTGAAGACCCACTTACACCCAATGGTTTTAGTACCTGGTATATGATTAATCAAGGTCCAAACTTGATTATCATGCATGGATTGGATCTCGTTGTCCATAGACTCCTTCCATTTGACAGACTTGGGGCCTGTCATTGCTTCCTGATAGGTAATAGGTTCGTCAGAATCTATATTTTTGTCATCACCCTCAAATATGTGTAAATTATATTTCTTTGGTGTTCGACGCACTCTATCAGATCTGCGTATGGGTGGTGGCTGTAGGCCAGTTTCTCTTTCAACTGCAGGCTCGTCGACCTCTTGAGGAGAATCGGTTCCAATATCGGTTTCCATGTCGGTTGATTCTTGAATTTCTTCAAGGTCAATTTTGCTCCCACTAGTTCCTTTTGATATGAAATCCTTTTCAAGGAAGACTCCCCTTCGAAACACAAAGACTTTGTTCTCAGTAGGGTTGTAAAACAAATATCCAAAAGAATCAGTCGGGTAACCAACAAATAAACACTTTTCAGATCTGGGTTCAAGTTTATCTTGAGCTTCACGACAAACGTAAGCCTCACAACCCCAGATTCTTAGATATGAGAGAGACACAGTTTTACCATGCCATATCTCATAAGGTGTTTTAGAAACTTTCTTTGGTTGAGATGAGGTTAAGGATCCTTGCGGCAGTTTGTAGGGCATAACCCCAAAAACTGATTGGAAGCTTTGTGCGGCTCATCATGGATCGAACCATATCAAGTAATGTTCGATTTCTCCTTTCAGACACACCATTATGTTGTGGTGTTCTAGGAGGAGCTAATTGTGAGATTATCCCACAACCCCATAGATGATCACGAAATTCATCATTAAGATATTCACCACCTCTATCAGATCGGAGAATCTTAATTCTTTTGTTCAGTTGATTTTCTACTTCATTTTGGCATGCCTTGAACACTCCCAAAGTTTCAGACTTTTGTTTAATTAAATAAACGTAACCATATGAAAGGACCCGTTCATATACATTATAAACGATTTACAATAGTTGATTACCTCGCGAGGTATTTGACCTCTATATGATACATTTTACAAACATTGCATTCGTTTTTAAAAGACAAACTTTCTTTACAACAAAAGTTGACGGCATGCACACCATTTCATAATACATCCAACTATAATTGGCTTAATAATAATCTTGATGAACTCAATGACTCGAATGCAACGTCTTTCAAAATATGCCATGAATGACTCCAAGTAATATCCTTAAAATGAGCTAATGCACAGCGGAAGATTTCTTTAATACCTGAGAATAAACATGCTTTAAAGTGTCAACCAAAAGGTTGGTGAGTTCATAGGTTTATCATAACAATCATTTCAATATATTAATAGACTACAAGATTTCCGTTTATAAATATACGTACACTCGCAAGTGTATAAAAGTATTCTATAAGTTGTAGGCACCCGGTAACAAGCCTTAACGTTCATATTTTACCCTCTGAAGTACACCAGATCAGGTGTGTTTAAAATAACCTCGAAGTACTAAAGCATCCCAGAGTCAGGATGGGGTTTGTCAGGCCCAATAGATCTATCTTTAGGATTCGCGCCTACCGTACATAGACAAGTAGTTTAATGTTACCAAGCTAAGGGTACATTTATGGTTTAAACCCACATAGAATTAGTTTTAGTACTTGTGCCTATTTCGTAAACCATTTATAAAACAGCGCATGTATTCTCAGCCCAAAAATATATATAAAAAGGGAGTAATGAAGCTCACCATACTGTATTTCGTAGTAAAAATACATATAACGTCATTTAACAAGTGCAAGGTTGGCCTCGGATTCACGAACGTATCAATATTGAGATTCAATATTGCAGGAAAGTACGTAGATGCAACGGAGATGATAAACACTAGATTGACCTCACGAGCATACCCATGAACCATACCCATCACCTCCATAGCTATAACCCATAATTTCCTTAGCTTCGACTCATTCAAAAAAACTATTTTGAAATCACTCGGACAGTACTCCGTCGTAATATTTTATGTATACTAATAATATCTTGAAATAATACAGAGCAAATATATATATATATATATATATATATATATATATATATATATATATATATATATATATATATATATATATATATATATATATATATATATATATATATATATATATATATATATATATATATATAAATCGATTGAGAGAGTTTAGAGAAATATATTTTCAAGTTTCTATGAAATAATGAAACCTATTGAATTCTATTTATAATAGATTTTTGAATTATTAAAGTGAATTATTAAAGTATGAATTATTAAAGTATGAATTATTAAAGTGAATTATTAAAGTATGAATTATTAAAGTGAATTATTAAAGTATGAATTATTAAAGTGAATTATTAAAGTTAAAGTAAAGTAAAAGTAAAGGTAAAGTTAAAGTATAGTAAAAGTATAAAAACTATGTATATATAATACGCGTATAAATATATATATAATATTAATTTAAATCGTTATATATATTTAATGAAATAAAATATAAATATCGTTATATTTATTATACTGGTTAAGTAATGAGTTGTCAAAAGTGATTCTAGATATTTATAAAAGTTATATACGTTTTAATAATAAAGTTCTTTTTAAACTGAAAACGTCTTTGTACGTTTGAAAATAGATTAATTGAATATTATGGAAACCAATTCTCCACTAACTTTTGTCAAACTTTCGTAAATGACACTTTTTGTTTTTATTTATAAATAGCTTTACAAATTATTCTGAATATCGTTAAGAGGAATAGATTTTCTCAAATCATAGTGGACCTCTCAACAGAGACTTGTAATCATAATTCAATGTTTCTGATAATTCAATCATTTAATATTTTTTTTTTTAATTTTGTCTAAAATCATATTGAAACAAATACGTTCGTGTAAAGTATTATACATTTAATACTTTATTAATATTCTCAAGTTATAATATATATATACATATCTATTTATATATAACGGTTCGTGAATCGTCGGAATTTGGTCGAGGTTATAATGAATGTGTGAACACAGTTTAAAATTCTTGAGATTTAACTTAACAAACTTTGCTTATCGTGTCGGAATAATATAAAGATTAAAGTTTAAATTTGGTCGGAAATTTTCGGGTCGTCACAGTACCTACCCGTTAAAGAAATTTTGTCCCCGAAATTTGATAGAGGTTGTCATGACTAACAATGAGAATGTTATTATATCGATTATAGAGTTTTATCATGTTTAAGAAGCATGGATAAAATAATTCGATTACTCGAAGCGTGTGAGTGAAGTTATCGTAAATGAATGAAATAAGATAATAGTGATTCGTCGTATCTTTTGACGTCATCACGATTGATCTCCGAAAAGAAAATCTTTGTAATCTATTTTGACGTCATCTCTGTCGGATATTTCACTATAAATCCACCTCATTTTCTTTCTTACAACTCACACCTTCTCAACTCATATTTTAAAGTATTTGTCAATATGCTTCATCCAGTGCTGATTCTTGATATACTCCTCACTTTCATATCTGTCGCTCTTCTTTTTCATCTGCCTCCAGAAGAATCTATTTACTTCTACTATACTCTTGGTTTTATAGTGTTTTTAGTTCTCCCGTGTCTTTATATTGCTATATGCATTGATATATACGGTTTGTGATTTCTGGGTTTTTGTTTGGTTTTATATCTTCCCTTATATTTCAAAGTTCTTGCTTCTTCTATAATCATTGTCATCCACAGTTAATGCTCTCTTCTATTTGCTATGATTTATCCTCCCATTTCTAGTTCGGAGCTTTGTCCTTTCGTTTCTTCTTCTTGCAATTAAGCACCGCTTGTAATGGTCCAGAATTCGCAGATATAAATTTCGGAATGAACATTGTTAATGTTCTAGGAAGGAAATTATAATGGCACGATCTTGACTTGTCAAATTACCAGAATACCTCGGAAAAGGCCGAATCATCAAGAAATATTTTCTTGATATTTAGAGATCAAAGAGAATACAAGAGTCGTGTAACATAGCACATGATGACATTATGATCTGTGAATCATCATGTTCCATTTAGAAACTCAGCATGAATTACTGTAATATAATCACGTTGATCAAGTGTCATTATATTATACTAACTCATGCTTCAGCTCCCAACACTTCTTCAAGAATATTCCTATTTTAAACTCGAATGTTTCATAATTTAGAAACTAAAATAGTTTATTTTATGATATAATACAGATAGCGTGAAGAGGTAAATGATTTCAGATAAGAATAATTATAAAAATATCTTCAGAAGTATGGATGATATTTATAATGAAAGATACGATGATATCTTTGAATGTCTAATATCAGAGGATGATGAAGGATATTGTCCGCAGGGGTTTAGAGTCAGGAGCAAGGTATTTGTTAATGACTTCAGCAAGTACTGAATCATTTGGATTCTTTGAAGGCAGGTTCAGCCTTTGTGATTTGTCCACAGCCTCCTTCATACTTTGCTCAATCCGTTTTCCAGTTCCAAAACTTCTCTTTTTCTGAGCTTTGCCAATATACTATCCTTTATCATCCAACTTTTTACTATTAAGATCGTTTACAGTTTTTGCTGCTTCATCAGCATTTTTTAAAATTTCGAGAACTGGTTCGCAATTTAGGGTGTTTTTCAGAAATTTCTCATTCAAAGAATGTAAGTCTTGGAGGTAGACGTTGTGTGTATATGTAATTGTTGATGTAGACATGCTGCGAGGTTTTAAAATATTGATTGCTGATTCTCAATAATTGGTATGACAATTCTTGTTATAAGGTATGAATGAGTAAATGATAGGGTTTCGATAATTATAATGATTTTTTTTTTTGGAAAGTCAAAGATCAGTGACGTTGTTGGTAAGTTTATTGCTAATATGGTGAATATAAACGATTCCCCGGTAACGTTGGCGAAAGGGCAACGTATCTATCGAGGTTATAATAAGACTGTTTTGATTGAGAAGTCGAAGTTGACTTGTTGGAGTTGTGACAAAACTGTCTATTTTGAAATGGAATTGAAAAGTTATTTTAGCTAGTAAATGCCAAAGGGTCTAACACGGATACGTGTCGAACTATGACTTGGGTTTTGAGAGTTTTTCAGGTGTATAACTGTGGGTAACATGTGGTTGGATCATCATCTCGATTGTTCCTTAGTTGAAGTGTCTTCAGGAATTTCAAAGGGTTTGAGCACATATTGTAATCGTTAATACATATGATGTTCTAACACAGTTTTGAAGTCAAAGTATAGCTTTGAAAGATATAGGAATCTAAGAGTGATGATACTGGTTATATTTCGAATTGAATTATGCGATTTCAAAATCAGAATATGTAATTGAATTTGAATGAGTATGATTGTTTTGATTTATATGAAAGAATGGATATTGTTGTGAAAGTAGGGAGTATAGTTGATGATTGCTGAATCAGTTTCGAAAAATGTAATATATTAATTGTGAATTTATATATCTCTCTCGGGTATTACCTACTCGTTAAAAAAATTCACAATTAATATTTTGTACAAAAAGAAGTTTATTACAGTCTTTCTGAAAATATATGTGTATATTTTCTTTAGATGTAATATAGATTTAATGAGTTAATATTAAATTAAACTCATTTGTTTTATGGTTGGAACTAGAATTGAGTAATCCCTAAAACTTTATAAATTGCAAAAGTATTTCTTCAATAATATTGAAATTATGAATCATTACTTTGTTATTTGTTGGTTTTCGTGAAATTCTTGTGAACTTCGCAAGATACGAATGATGTTATTTGAAAAGTTTCAAGTACATCGATGATGAAAGTCTAAAATCAAACATATATTCGAATAATACACTTGATTTATTATGAATTGGAATTTTATTGATTTGAGACAGAGATTGTAATTAACGATGGTTAAGTTGCGGACGAAGGACGTACATCATTGCATATTTGTAATATGAATTAACTGAGTAGTTAAGATTCACACATAATAGCTTAGTACGGGAAGATTTACTATGGTTTAAAAATTTATACATATAAAATATACATATAAATCTTTCGATTGGAAATGAGTTAATACTTCATAACTCGTTGATACAATATATTTGTTGTTGATTCGTAATGATGTCCACAATGATTCTTGAACTGACAGAGTTTGTGATGTTATAGGTGCTATTGATTCTGACGATACTGACGGCACTGACTGTGTTGATGATGCTACGGTCCTGTTGATGATGTTGGTAAAACAATTCTAGCTTGTAAATTGTACACCATTTTCGATCAAAGTTTCTACTCTACCATCTCCGTTCAATCATCCGATTTACAGTCAGAATTAAATAATCTCTAAGATTTTGAAGATTACATAACTGCCGCAGAGATATCTCTTCAATGAAGTTTATGAATTAATACTTCATCGTTTGTTGTTGTTGATATTCTTGGATATTTACAGGGCGTATGACGTTGATGTTTGAGATACAGATTGTGATGTTGCGGTGTGGGATGTGGATGTTGTTGTTGGTGGTGGTGATGGTACTGTTGGTGTTGCTGATGGTGGTACTGTTTATGCTACTGGTGCTGCTGCTGATGTTTGTAACCTTTGCACCATATTCTCCAAAGCCACTACCCGAGCGCGAAGCTCGTTGACTTCTTCTATTACACCGGGGTGATTGTCGGTTCGGACGAGCGGATAAATAAAATCTAGAATTTGTTGTAGTATGTAATCATGACGAGATACTCTAGAAATAAGAGAGAAAATGGTGTTTTGGATAGGTTCGCCGGTAAGTGCTTCAGGTTCTTCGCCAAGAGAGCAATGTGGTGGATAGAAGGGATCACCTTCTTCTTGTCTCCAATGATTAAGGAGGCTACGAACCCATTCCCAATTCATCCAGAATAGATGATGACTAATTGGTTGATCCATTCCGGTCACACTGCTTTCGGAACTTGAGTGGGATTCCATTTCGAAATCCGAGGGACTTGAACTAATGACGAAATCTATTTCGTACGATTGAATAAAGAATTTTTCGATATGAAATGATTTTCCAGCTATCGGGTGGTATTCTAATTATATAGAGCAAAAGGTTTCGTAGATTACGGAGGAATTTACTGAATATGTCAGGCAAAGTTTACAGTAACAGATACGCTAAGATATGAATTAGCAGATACGCTAAGATATGAATTTTGTCTATACACTATTCATGCAATCAATGCAATAAGATGTGTCTAGACTAAGAATGATAAACAGGTAATTTCCGATAAAAATGATGAGCAAAACTTTTGACATGCAGACACGGTCGAAGTCCAGACTCACTAATGCATCCTAACGACTATCAGTTAGACACACTAATGCAGACCTGGTTCGCTAAGACCACCGCTCTGATACCAACTGAAAGGACCCGTTCATATACATTATAAATGATTCACAATAGTTGATTACCTTGAGAGGTATTTGACCTCTATATGATATATTTTACAAATATTGCATTCGTTTTTAAAAGACAAACTTTCTTTACAACGAAAGTTGACGGCATGCACACCATTTCATAATACATCCAACTATAATTGGCTTAATAATAATCTTGATGAACTCAATGATTCGAATGCAACGTCTTTCAAAATATGCCATGAATGACTCCAAGTAATATCCTTAAAATGAGCTAATGCACAGCGGAAGATTTCTTTAATACCTAAGAATAAACATGCTTTAAAGTGTCAACCAAAAGGTTGGTGAGTTCATAGGTTTATCATAACAATCATTTCAATATATTAATAGACCACAAGATTTCCGTTTATAAATATACGTACACTCGCAAGTGTATAAAAGTATTCTATAAGTTGTAGGCACCCGGTAACAAGCCTTAACGTTCATATTTTACCCTCTGAAGTACACCAGATCAGGTGTGTTTAAAATAACCTCGAAGTACTAAAGCATCCCAGAGTCAGGATGGGGTTTGTCAGGCCCAATAGATCTATCTTTAGGATTCGCGCCTACCGTACATAGACAAGTAGTTTAATGTTACCAAGCTAAGGGTACATTTATGGTTTAAACCCACATAGAATTAGTTTTAGTACTTGTGCCTATTTCGTAAACCATTTATAAAACAGCGCATGTATTCTCAGCCCAAAAATATATATAAAAAGGGAGTAATGAAGCTCACCATACTGTATTTCGTAGTAAAAATACATATAACGTCATTTAACAAGTGCAAGGTTGGCCTCGGATTCACGAACGTATCAATATTGAGATTCAATATTGCAGGAAAGTACGTAGATGCAACGGAGATGATAAACACTAGATTGACCTCACGAGCATACCCATGAACCATACCCATCACCTCCATAGCTATAACCCATAATTTCCTTAGCTTCGACTCATTCAAAAAAACTATTTTGAAATCACTCGGACAGTACTCCGTCGTAATATTTTATGTATACTAATAATATCTTGAAATAATACAGAGCAAATATATATATATATATATATATATATATATATATATATATATATATATATATATATATAAATCGATTGAGAGAGTTTAGAGAAATATATTTTCAAGTTTCTATGAAATAATGAAACCTATTGAATTCTATTTATAATAGATTTTTGAATTATTAAAGTGAATTATTAAAGTATGAATTATTAAAGTATGAATTATTAAAGTGAATTATTAAAGTATGAATTATTAAAGTGAATTATTAAAGTATGAATTATTAAAGTGAATTATTAAAGTTAAAGTAAAGTAAAAGTAAAGGTAAAGTTAAAGTATAGTAAAAGTATAAAAACTATGTATGTATAATACGCGTATAAATATATATATAATATTAATTTAAATCGTTATATATATTTAATGAAATAAAATATAAATATCGTTATATTTATTATACTGGTTAAGTAATGAGTTGTCAAAAGTGATTCTAGATATTTATAAAAGTTATATACGTTTTAATAATAAAGTTCTTTTTAAACTGAAAACGTCTTTGTACGTTTGAAAATAGATTAATTGAATATTATGGAAAGCAATTCTCCACTAACTTTTGTCAAACTTTCGTAAATGACACTTTTTGTTTTTATTTATAAATAGCTTTACAAATTATTCTGAATATCGTTAAGAGGAATAGATTTTCTCAAATCATAGTGGACCTCTCAACAGAGACTTGTAATCATAATTCAATGTTTCTGATAATTCAATCATTTAATATATATTTTTTTAATTTCGTCGAAAATCATATTGAAACAAATACGTTCGTGTAAAGTATTATACGTTTAATACTTTATTAATATTCTCAAGTTATAATATATATATACATATACATATCTATTTATATATAACGGTTCGTGAATCGTCAGAATTTGGTCGAGGTTATAATGACTGTATGAACACAGTTTAAAATTCTTGAGATTTAACTTAACAAACTTTGCTTATCGTGTCAGAATAATATAAAGATTAAAGTTTAAATTTGGTCGGAAATTTCCGGGTCGTCACACCATATCTACTGAAGTCATCAGTAAATGTAACGAAGTATCGTTCATTGTGTCTAGTAGGCAATCTGAACGGACCGCACACATCAGTGTGTACCAATCCCAACAGATCCTTAGCCCGTTCACAGTTTCCTGTGAAAGGTGCCTTTGTCATTTTTCCTGATAAGCAAGATTCGAATTCATCATACGATATTATATCAAATGATTCTAGAATTCCATCTGACTGGAGTTTGGCTATGCGTTTCTTATTTATGTGGCCTAAACGACAATGCCATAGATACGTTTTATCCAAAACATCTTTGGATGAATCAACATTATAGATTGAACTATCATTTAGCTTTGTAGTGGTTTCTAAGATGCCTTTACAATGACTAGCCTTGAAATAAAACATCCCATTTTTGTGAACAAGTATTGATCCATTATCAAAACTAAAATCAAAACCATCATTAAATAAAGCATCAAAAGATATAATATTTCTTACCATTTCGGCACTGTAGCAAACATTAGATAAAACAATACATAGACCAGTATCAAAAGAAAGCTTGTATTCTCCAATCATGTTAACAGAGGCAACGTTCTTATTCCCCATGATTAGATTGAGCTCTCCGGTCTTCAGCTTCCTACTTCTTGTGAGTCCCTGCACATTTATACAAATGTGAGTACCACATCCTGTATCCAATACCCAGGAATTAGAAATAGTAGTATTGTTTAGTTCAATCATGAAAAACCTGAAGGTACAGCGACACCCTTAGCCCGTAGTTCATTAAGTTCCTTCAAGTACTTAGTACAATTGCGCCTCCAATGTCCTTTATCCCCACAATGGAAGCATATTTCTTCTTCAGGAGACTTGGTTTGCGGGATCTTTGAAGTAGAAGAGTTAGCAATGCCCTTAGGTTTAGGTTTGAAGTTGGACGTGCCAACCTTACCCTTGCCCTTGTTCTTGCCCTTTGCTTTGTTTTTCTTCTTCTTGATCCCACTTTCACGAATGGCTAGGACGGTAGTTGCGGGTTTAGCTTTGGCCATGTTAGCCTCAGCGGTTTTCAATATGCCATGGAGCTCCATGATTATTTTCTCCATATTGTTCATATTATAGTTCATAATGAATCCTTCATATGCACTAGTCAGCGAGTTCAGGATAAAATCCGTTGCAAGCTCTTGACTTATGGAAAAACCAAGGCGCTCCAGCCGGTCTATGTACCCTTTCATTTGTAGTACATGGACACTAACGCTACTTCCCGTTGCCATTTTGCAAGATACGAGAGCCTTCACGGTGTCAAACCTTTCTTGTTTTGCTTGTTGTTGGAACATGTCCTTTAGTTGGTTAAGCATGTCGTACGACCCTAAGCTCTCCATGCCCTTTTGGAGCTCTGGAGACATGGTCGCCAACATCAAGCATGCTACCTCATTAGACTCAGAACGCCGTTTTTCAAACTCGTCCCTAGCCGCTTGAGTAGCTCTCGATCTGGGTTCTGCCGGTAAGGGTTCCTCAATTGCCCTGATCTTTCCTTCCATCCTAAGAGCAATTCTTAGGTTGCGAAGCCAGTCCATGTAGTTTAAGCCCGTAAGCTTGTCCTTTTTGAGGAGCCCTTTAAGGCAGATATTAGTGATTGATGATGGAGTAGGATTTGTGTTTGTTGCAGACATCTATCATATTTTTAAAGTAAGTTGTATTAGTTAGTTTGATATGTTTAATCCTTGTTAAGATAATTACCCAAGTGTGTTCAATATTCAAACAATTATAATTAACAAGGCTAAGATCCATATTTCACTTATGGTAACGACGGGTTTACCGCGAATCGCCAATCATAAGCTATTTAGGTAGGTAACTATATTATCAATTTCATCCATTATGAAATTCTTAGGTTCTGCGGGATTTAGTGATAATCAATTATTTCACTTGGCATGTTTAATCCATTCTACGCTAATCCTTCCTCGTGGCGGGTTTGCCGCGAACCACGATTTCAGATTGTAAACCGTCCGTGATAGATACACGTGAAATCCGGCCCAAGACTCTCGGGTATCGCAAAATTCACCTCACCCTTCCCAACACCCAATTAAAGTCCGGCCCAAGACTCTCGGGTATCGCGAACTCTAACAGTAGAAGGTTCGGATGTGTGTACAACTCATGGGTAGCGTAAAGTTTACATTTAAAACGGGGTTTTGTTTTCTTTTAGCAAAAGTAGTTTATTCCATTTCAAAACATTTGCTAATTATGTATTGCGTGTTGCGTTTGTTAAACTAATTTTAACCAAACCATTTTAAGTGATTATTGTCTTTTGTTTCTATACTAATTTTCTAGCTAGCATGGCATAGACAAATAAGAACACAATAATAATCATGACACGCAATTATCGGTAGTATGCCTCGAGTCCTATGCGTTTTTTCGGTGAGCCAACACACGAAAAAACTTGGTCAACTAGGGACATAACCTTGTATGAGAATTGGCTCCCACTAAAACCGCCATCTCCATTAAATGCTCGGACGGGCCGCCTTGTGAACATCATTTTCGTGATTCCAATCTTGGTTGCATTATTTTACAAAATAACTATTCTATTTTCTATACTACTACAAATACAATATGAAAAAGAAATACGACATGCAAGTCGTTTAATAATTATTACATTCGTCCCGAATAAATAAGAAATACGACATGCAAGTCGTTTAATAAATTATTACATTCATCCCGAATAAATAATAAATTAAATCACACAACCAAACATTCACACAAGGGTCTTATAGAGGCAAATACTACCGATTTCATACAACAGTCATATACATTACAAATGGAGTGCCAAACATCCATTTTATGAAACATGTTTCGATAAGGATTGATTTAAACAACACTTAATGGCACATAACAAATATCAATCCTTGTTTACATAACTTATGTATGTAAACCCGCTTCATATTTTGTAAGTATGGTTTTCATGCCAAAACTATCCAAACAAACATATTAAGTGAATTAAAACATGTTGGAGATTTATCCACTTTAACAAAGCATAAAGTCTAAAATTAACAATTTTAATTTTCTCATTTCATGTAAAACATGAATATAATTTATGTACTTTATTTTCCTAAACTTTGAATCACTTTTAGTCAACATTCAAGTTACCTTATCAAATTTTCGGATTTTGGCAGATTCATACATGCAACTTCAGATGGTCATATCTTACTCATTTCTAGTCCGTTTTCGATGAATTTTTTTTCAAATTTAAGTTCTTTCAGTTAGTTTTCAAATGCAATTGGTCTCATACAATAATATTGAGTTTAAAGCCACGAAACAGTCCATCAAAGACGGACTGTCCAAGCTGGAAAAAAATTTCTTAAATGAAAAAAATGAGTTTAACCCATTTTACATTTTGCCAAAATCCAAGATTCAAATTAGTATTTAGGAAACATAAAACATAAATCATGATACTTGTTTTGCATGTTTGTTATGCATGATCATCTCCAAGAATCATGCACGACGTATCCATCAAAACTAAATATCATAAGAAAAGTTTGCTAAAACTTGTACAAACTGTTAGAGTATGATACAAATTCAAAGCGAGCGGGAGCATTTTTAAAACTTTACAAAATCATACTCTTTCACGGATCATTGTACAAAACTTTAGCAAACAAAATAAATTAACGAAACCGAACAAGAGAAGATTAGAATACAACCTTTGTAGCCTTTTGAAGATCAAATTTGAAAACTCAAAGAAGAGTTCCTCTAAACGGTAGACACTCAAAGTTCCAACCTTGTTTCGATCTATACCTTCTACTTAACGGATCTTTTCTTCTTCCTTATTTCCACAAAAAACGGAACCCAATTATAGATTTCAAGTATTTTGGTTACTTGAAAATGTGAAAGAAAATATCATTTTTGTATGTGTGTTTTGTATCTTTTGTATATCTTTCCAATACCAAGACTTGGTATTATATATTACATAATTGATACAATAATACATATAGTACAAATATAATAAATGAAGATTTGGAAAGATTTGTAAAATCAAATCTTTATATAAATAAGATTTACAAAATCAAATCATATTTTATAAATCAAATCAAATCATATATCTTATATAAAATATGATTTGCAAAATCTAATCAAATCTCTACATATTTAGATTTGTAAGTATATGTAAACACATAAAAAAAAACTTAATTTATTAAACCATTAACTAATGATTAATAAATTAATTTCTGATTAGAAGGTATATCAAACAATTTACGATTGACCTTTGTGCGTAACCGAATAGGATAAATGAACTTTTATTATTTAATGTCATGGGCATATCTTCAGAATATATGTACCACGGTCGAACCGTAGCCAACCCAAGAATATATTTTCAACACTTTCATATGTCATTATTCTATTATATTTTGAACGGTAGCAAGAAAATGTAAGGCTATTGATCATGACTATTTCTTATATCAAACCAACAACGTAATAGTTTTTGTTCTCCGTAATATATTTCAGTATTAAAGATCACCATTCTTATAATCAAGGTTGCAAAATTCGCTAATCGGGGATTAATCGGTCGGGACTTTGAAAAGATTAATCGACAATTCGGGGATTAATCGGATTGTACTGTATACATTAAAATATTAAAATTTAAAAATTATATGTGTAAATACAGAAAAAATCATAAATATAAAAATAAATTTTAACATAATTGTCTAAAATTGTTCATTTTGCTTTGAAACTATAAAATTCTACATTATATTCATGTTAAAATGGTAACCATTTTTTACTTTAACCGATTTTGGTTACCAAATTCGATTTTAACCCATCAATTGACGTTGACCATTTAATTAAACGAATTTTTGGAAAAC